>NC_041049.1:71339207-71639207 GCF_900634775.1 Gouania willdenowi
AGCACTCTTGGAATGTCTGTCGTCCAATCAAATCCCTTGGTTGGAACTAACTGTTGTATAATAAACAATAGTGCTGCTCATTGAGGATAATCTGCCTGTGTTTTACTTGATAACACACTAATAGATTGAGACGACTCAAGGACCTTATTTATAATTGAGCATAAAGAATTTAGTGTTAAGTGTCGTCATTATTGTCTTGTGCAGATCCCAGAGAGAACCAGAACAACATGAGGTTGGTGTGGAAATCCCTGGATAAGATGCGGTGCCTGAGGAAACGCTCTACAATCCCCTTCCTCGGCTTCCTCATCACCTTTCTTCTCTTCCTGAACCTGTACATCGAAGATGGCTACGTATTGGTTAGTAAATCATCTTGTGTAAGCACTGTGTTGGTTAGCAGTGACTTTGTTTTATTTTTAACATAAACCTTTTAAAATGTTAAAAGTTAAACACAAGCTGAGACCAACGCGATGACTCATGTTTTATTCATGATGCCATCAACCCTTTGTGTTCTCAGTGCATTATCTGTGTTTCTTGTTTGAATTATTAAGAAGTATTTTTGCCTTTTCTGTCTCACAGCTGCCCGTCGCGGGTCCATCTGCTCACTTGTACAAAACTGCCTGAAGAGTTTTTAGAGTTCAGTTTGTCTTTAGACATCAAAGGTTTTGCTTCACAAAACAGGAAGTGAAAGACTGACTCAAAAATGGAAAACATGAGTTAGCATTTCATTTCAATGTAATCCTCCTCCACAGAAAACTGACTTATAAAATCAGGGTATATGTGTTTGTTTTCTTCTACAGCTTTTATGTTTCTTGCACTCTTAGAATTTGCTTCCCATGTGTTATTTCCACAGGAAGGAGATAAACGGCAACTTAGGGAAACATCTGTTCACCCCTCCAGCTCAGAACGTTACGTTCACACCTTCAGAGACCTGAGCAATTTCTCTGGAACCATTAACGTCACGTATCGTTATCTCGCAGGAACCCCGCTCAACCGCAAAAGTGAGTTTAGTGTTTTCCTCACAGAGAAGTGGTCGTTGAATGCTTTTACAGTAGGCAAAGTTACAATACAATAGAATTATAAATAAGACCTAAAAACTGCTTAATTTAATGAAAGTGCTTTTCCTCACCAATAAATACTTTCACACTTTTATTCTTAGTATTTTGATTTACAAGTGCAGTGAATGAAGACATTTGATATTTACACATGATTAACTACATTAAACAATGGCCTCACTCGAACAAAACTTCAAAAATACCTGTCAAACTGATTTAAAAAATGCACTTTGATCTATTCTGATCTTTCTATATCAGTAACTAGTTTATTATGGATATTTTTCTATATACTACTTCTCATCTTTCCTATTGTAATGTTTCTGCCACTCTTTGTCTTTATCTTGAGAAATTTTAAAGTCAAATGTAATTTCTTGTGAATGTTTACATTTAGTTGTTTTTTGGGGGGTTGTTAGCAAAATGTTAATGCAGGAATATCTGCAAGTCTTTTTTGTTGAAAAGACACATGTGCATGTTCTATTTGCAGAGTTTCTCACCATCGGCTTGTCTTCAGTGAAAAGGAAAAGAGGAAACTACCTTCTGGAGACGATCAAATCTATCTTCGACCAGTCCAGTTATGAGGAACTGAAAGAGATTGTGGTTGTGGTCCATCTGGCAGACTTTGACCTGGCCTGGTGTGAGAACCTGGTTCAGGAAATCTCCAGGAAGTTTGCTCACCACATCATTGCTGGACGCCTCCTCGTCATCCAAGCTCCAGAGGAGTACTACCCTTCTCTGGATGGGCTGAAACGGAACTACAACGACCCGGACGACCGCGTGCGGTTCCGCTCCAAGCAGAACGTGGACTACGCCTTCCTTCTCAACTTCTGCACAAACCTCTCGCACTTCTACATGATGTTGGAGGATGATGTTCGTTGCTCCAGAAACTTCCTGACAGTGCTGAAGAAGGTGATCACCTCTAGAGAGGGTTCCTACTGGGTGATGCTTGAGTTCTCCAAGCTGGGTTACATCGGGAAGCTGTACCACTCCAAAGATCTGCCTCGTCTGGCTCATTTCCTTCTCATGTTCTACCAGGAAATGCCCTGTGATTGGCTCCTCATCCACTTCAGAGGTCTGCTAGCCCAGAGGGACGTGATCCGTTTCAAACCTTCACTGTTCCAGCACATGGGTTACTACTCATCATATAAAGGAGCAGAGAACAAGCTGAAGGACGATGACTTTGAAGAAGACTCCATAGACATTCCTGACAACCCTCCTGCCAGCCTCTACACTAACATCAATGTTTTTGAGAACTATGATGCAACTAAGGCCTATAGCTCAGTTGATGAATACTTTTGGGGTAAACCTCCCTCTACTGGAGACTTCTTTGTCGTTGTCTTTAACAAATCCACCAAAATAAGTAAAATTAAGATTGCTACAGGCTCTGATGACAGACAGAATGACATTCTTCACCACGGAGCTCTAGAAGTAGGAGAAAGATTGGTTGGGACTAAAAAAGGGAAACAGTGTTCTTCTTATATTACATTAGGGGAGTTCAAAAATGGCAACATTGAGGTTCTAGATGTAGACCACAAGATTGCCTTTGACATTGAGTGCGTGCGCATTGTAGTGACAGCCAATCAAAAGGAATGGCTAATTATTAGAAGCATAAGTTTATGGACAACACAACCCCCAAGTCAATGAGGACTACTCACAACAAGTGTTTTTAATATTAATATCATTATTTGGTACTGTATTTATTTTCTATTTTCGCTTTCTTTTGTACGTATTTATTAATACCCATGTTATGCTATATCAATCTATGCTTTTTATACCTGCAAGTTGTAATGTTTCTGAAACATCCTCCAAATCAGTCGCAAAGACTCTTTGGCTGAACTCAGAGTAATCATTTAATGGTCTATAGGCGTTGTACATTAGTTTTTATTGCGACCATTAAGATAATGTTGATTGATGATCTAGAACTTCTTCCAAATCTTCGTCCTCTTGTTGCCAATTCTTCTTCACTCTATCTGTTTCTGAGGACTAGCCTCTCTAAGGTGAGCATATGTTTCTCTCCTTTCTTTAGGTCAGCCCATGATACTAAAACTCAAATCTCAGAGATATGCTACTGAAGTAAGTCTTGCCGAACGGAAAGTGAAAACTAGAACACCATAAGCAACATGTGGACGTGGAAAAAGCCTATGATTGGTCACCTGAACTAAAGAATCACAGTGGAAACAGTCAATTGTATGTTTCTGCATTCATAAAGTCACTAAATTAACCGTTACACATAATGACAATGGGATAACATTAAAGATATCAAGATATGCTATGAGTAGCTGTTAGCACAATAATCACTACATGTACAATGCCAAGGAATTTGGATCACCATTACACCTTCAGCAGCAGAAAAAATGGTGAAATACAACTCTAATGTCAGATGAATGACTATACATACAATGATCATTAATACTGTAATAGTTTTTAACGATACTGAATTTAAGTGGTTTTTTTTATACACAATACTTGAAGGTTATTGAATGTACACTACATTTTGAGAAATATAATTACCGCCATCAGTATTTTTTAAACCAGAGCTGCCAGTAATGAAACACATTGCCACCACACAATATACAAATTACATTATTAAGAAGTCACAGAATCCCTAAATCCTGCTAAATGTGGTTTCTAAAATGAATATAGTTTGTTGTCTTAGTGTGTCTACCGGGTCCTGCTTTAGTTGATAAGAAGATAAAGATGGACAACATGCATTCATCTTATCAAATACTGTTACTAGATCATCAAGGAACACGTTTTTTATTTTTCCCCCCGATACATGTACTGTACGTTTGTCAAAATAAGCTACCCTCTGATCTAATTCCATCACATATTTTCGATTTAACATAATGTCCTTTCATTGAATACAACAGTTGGTAAGTTATTGACCAGAAAGGTGTTGGAAATGAAAGGTTACTTTTGGCCAAACTGATAGTTATTGTTTACTATTAGGAGCAATTGCATACATTATGTGACTATCATTGACTTTAATCAAGATTTCAGGTTTCCTATGTTCTTCAAAACGTGTCTGAATCTATGCTGACCGTCCAAAATACAAAAATACAGCCTTTTCTTTCTGTAGCACTGATGATGTAAGCTCTTTTTGTCGTAACATAACATACCACCCCAAGAGGGTGAGAGGAGTTTATATATATATATATATCTTGTTGGAGGTTGGAGTGTATGTGGGACTGGACAATAGTCTGCTCCCAGGGCTTTCTCTTCTTTCTTGGCCAGAAGAACAATGTTTGTTTTCACCCATCTTCTCTAAGAGCTGAGATTAGATTGCACAGTGAAGAATGATCTAGCTCTGCACTCACGTCTCCTTCTCTTTTTTTCTGACACACTTTTCCTCCAAGTAAATTGGGCTGTGTTTGCCTCACTCTCTACACCAGCAAAACAACATCTCCCCTGGAGCTATAGGATCTCAATTCCTTCTCTCCCCTGATGTTGCGCTCTCACTTTCAGTGTTTCTGCTCCGACGTGGCTGCCTCGCTTATTTCCCAGGCTTTAGGGGAATATTAGCACCTCTGTGAGGAAGATTTTCATATTCTCTTCCACCTCTTTTGTTCTACATCTGACATTTACACGATTACCGCCAGTTTGAAACCTTGTTCTGGTAAACCTTGACATGTGCAGCACAGAGTTTAACTTAAGCGGAACAAACACACTCTTCACAGCCTTTAAACGTAGACCCATTTGGAATTAGATGCCAGCAATGTTTAATGTTAGTTAAATCTTTAAAGCTGCTACCCCTGATAACTTCCATTGGATAAAAACATAGTATATGCATCAATGAATCAAACACTATTTAATTAGAAATTAAAAAGGTCAAAATTGCTGCTTGAAAGTTTTTTACCTCCATGAAGTCTGACCAGAAAGGCAATTCTGGGTTAAATTTGCTGATCTAAATGCCTCACATGCACATTTACTAACACAATATGTACCACTTTAGTCTTTTTCTCCTGTAAGGGACAGCACGTGTGAGTGAGTTCTGTAGTGTAGCTGGGTAAGAACGCACTCAGCGATCCATCTAACTGTGTTTTTCATGTTGTTCTGAGAAGTAGTGAAAGCAGCAACTCATAAAACAAGTATTTTAGAATGAAATAAGTTATTAAAAAAAATACATATATAGAGGAAATATTATAATTTTTCATATCCCCAAAAAAGAAAACTCAATATGTCTTGAATCTCGAAATATCACATAGCTCTAGTTGCTAGCATCATTTATTTTGAATGCATTTTTAAATAAAGCAACATTCTGTCTTGAATTCATTTTTAGGAAAAGGCAAATTTACAGTAAAACTACATGAAATATTTAAGCATTTAGCTGACATTACAACAATTATGTCATGTATTTTTTCACATGTAATAATTCATTTACTGACCACAGGGAAACAATAAGAAGCATTTTTCTAAAGCCTTTTCTTTCAGTGCTTCACCTGTATCTTATTTTATACTCGTTCAATGTTCAAGATCTTCATTTAATTTGCTCCTTTTCTTTTTCCTCACATTCCTCCCACAACTGCCCCACATGCTACGTGAAAAGTGAATTATAATGCCACCCCCTCAGTAATACAGTGTAGGTTTCTCCTCCTCATTCGCACACAATTAATTTCAGTGAGTGATACGATGACCTACACAGAGGGGGCGGGGGGAATGGGGGGGGAGTGGAATGCATAGAAAACATGTTCTACATTGTGCTGCGTGTTTGTGTGTTTGTGTTACTTTTAATGGACACAAACCAGGGTGCCAATTCAGCCTAGCGTTACCTGCTTACGAGCTCTAAACACACAATCTCGCCGCAGGGCAGTTGGCTGTTGTGTAAAGCATAATTGACTGCTTCGATAAGCCTTGTGTCCAAGTCGGGAGAATTGTTGTTGAAAGGCTGATATTTCTGGAAGAAAAATTGCGACGTGATCTTTATTTGAAAAGCCAAAAGTAGCTGCACGCAGCAGATTTATAGACAGATTTACATCTTAAGGGGATAAGAACAAAAGCAGCGTAAATTCTTTAATATTGATGTCGGGGAAAAATGCTGTGCTCTGTATTTTCTTTTAGCATTTGGCAGCATGTTTGAAAACCTCCATCTGTACTCAGCTTTGGGTGAACAGCACAAACAGGATCCGTTATACTTGAGAGAAATGGTTGTTTCCGTTCATTGAGTCCTCACAGCTTGTAACTGTCGTTTGTTAGAAGTTAAATGCAGAGGGAAACTTTCCTAAATAAATTGAAGTATATTGGGTGTGAAAGGCTGAACCTCCAGCAACAAAGAGCCAAGAGGTGAATCTGAATATGATGCATGAGATCCTGAGGGATTTGGAGTTAGAGCTGTCTTCCAGGGGAGCATGTACAGTACAGAGTGCATGATTAAAAAAAAAAAAAAAAAAGCATTTCCAGTGCATAAATGAACATGTTTTTTATGTCGGGAATAATTGATTACATGTTGTACTTCTGCTGCTGAGTTTGTATCAGAAGCCTTCAAATACTTTACAACAGGTCTGAAGATGTGTATACTGTTAAGTTGGGGTTTGTGTTAGTAAGATGTAATTTCTGTGTCAATTTTACGTTCCCTTGTTCTTAAATTGGTACTGTATTGTAAGATATATATTTTTTTACACGTATCATTCCAAATGTTGAATTGTATATATTGTATCAAATATGAAATTCGAATAAACAAAATTAATGCAAATTTTGGAGTGCCTTGACTGCCCGGAGTTTTGTGCTGA
Source organism: Gouania willdenowi (assembly GCF_900634775.1). Taxonomy (NCBI): domain Eukaryota; kingdom Metazoa; phylum Chordata; class Actinopteri; order Blenniiformes; family Gobiesocidae; genus Gouania; species Gouania willdenowi. The sequence continues at coordinate 71,345,983 of NC_041049.1, forward strand.
AAGCTCGAGAGAAAGTGTCTGTGCTGTTTGGGTTTAAATATCATTTTGATTGCCTTGCAGAAAACAAACATTATTTACATGAACCCGATACAGAAGTTTTGTTCTTCTTGAATTTGCAGGAGCGTGTAATGATTACAGTAATATATGTAAATACATTATGCACTTATGTTTGCTGGAATTTCAACAAATATATATTTGAAGTTATTTTTTAATGTGCATAAATAACAAGAATATGGGGCTTGAATCTCACAGCTAAAGGCTGATAACATACATAATTCATATCATATGTTAATATGATTTTACAGGGCTAGTGCATGCTTTTTTTTGTTATTTCTTACAAAAGCCCCAACAGTTTAAGCGCTCACTCAGATATAGTATAAGGGCCTTTGTGAGATTACATTAAAATATAGTTTTACTAATTACACTATATTGTTTTTAATTAGCAGCAACAATATTGGAAAACATTATGGAACTGGAAAATTATGTTTACGCATGAAGAGATTGCACACGCTGTGGGTTCTTTGCCAACGCAAACGATAACGCTGGCAAAAGTGGAGGAATCTTCCTCGTTTAAATTAGAAATTAAAATCAGGGCTTTGTGCTCGCAAGGTCGTAGTTAAAATGTAGAAATGTTTTAGGTGTTCGTGAAAGATGAGTATAGACATATTCTTCAATTACATCATATAATTCTGAATATAACCAGAAGAAATACAATAAGGTAGGCTATATGTGAGAAAGTCAATGCTCTGGGGAAAATAATAAGTTCGTGTGAGTCAATATTTGACTTACAAATAAATGAGAAAACGACTTTAATGGAAATTGCAGAAAAAAGGACGGTGGGCCCCTCGGGCCCCAAATCAAATTGTGCGAGGCATTATCTTAATCTATGTTGAATTACCTTTGAAACAATATATCACACGACTATGTTCCCATAAGTTCGGAAATTACCTTCAATGGGGGGTGGGCCCCATTTAAAAAAAAAAAGGGCTCCTCATATTCATTCATTGAGTATTCATACCAAACTGCATTCCAATATAACAAGAACTATTGGAGGAGTAGTCATTTGAAAAATGGGGGCCCCCTGGCGCCCCCGTGACACGTATGAGGTGATCAGCGCGAAGGTGGTAGTAGCAGGTAAAAGTTCTCTCTGTAGAACTGAGCTAGCATAGCATTAGCAGCTAATCACACTGGCTTTTTTCACTGGTGGTTTATGTTTATGAGAGGAGAAAAAGGAGCACAGCTCCTCGCTTCAGCAGACAGTGAAACTCACAGAGTTGGATGTGGCGCTGGTGGGTGAACACAGCATTAGCCAATCAGGAGGCAGAACACAATGCATGTTCATACACTGTAAAAAAATGCATCCAGAATTGCACTGTAAAAAAAAAATCTGCGAAACACAGAGGCCGCAGAAGGTGAACCGCGATATAGCGAGGGACTACTGTATTTGCATCTCCTCCTCCCAATTTCATTTTCATTAAAGGCCAACATTGTTAACCTGAGCAAACCAGGCTTTATTGCACCCAGTCAGTGCACAGTACGCAATAAAACCTTTAGTAAATCAGGCCATTAGTTTATTATGGTAAACTATCCTTTTTATGACATGTGACACACAGTTATGTGGTCTTGTATGGGTCATTTTAACCTAATTGGCTCTTTTAAAAGGTGCTGATTTTTCAAGAACAGAAGGATATCATTACTTCCAGAATCTACTGTGCAGTTCCCCAAACTTAAATGTGATCTTTTATCAAATTACATGTGTTCAACTTGCTAATTACATTAGTTCGTTTGAGAAAGATACAATATGTTCAGGTTAAGTGCGATCAACCACAGCCATGTCAGTGTAAGGTGAGTCCATGAAGTAAATGAAAGCTCACTTTGTGTCAAAGAGAAGAATTAAAAACAACTTAAATCATTCCAAGCACTGGTTGCAGACCTGCATGGAAGAATATTGTTGTTAAAGGTTGTTGATTGACATGTTATGTCACAATAATATTAACCTGGTTCTGAAGCACTTTGCGGTTGATGGTTTTGTTGGTTTTTCTATTCCAACTCTCTCCATCTGTTCTACGTTCCTCTCACACACCATCATTCCACTTCCAACTCGTTGCTTTTTTACGTCTTATTTGGTGTTTGGTGTTTCACAACATTTACAGTATGTGTACGTCTGTGGTTTGTCCTTGTCTCTTTTGTTTGCTTTTGTGTGTGTGTGTGTGTGTGTGTGTGTGTGTGTGTGCGTGTGTGTGTGTGTGTGTGTGTGTGTGTGTGTGTGTGTGTGTGTGTGTGTGTGTGTGTGTGTGTGTGTGTGTGTGTGTGTGTGTGTGTGTGTGTGTGTGTGTGTGTGTGTGTGTGTGTGTACATGTGCATTTGTTAGAGTCGATCTGAGAATGTCTGCGTGTGGTTATGTAGGGCATGGTTCTCAACCTTGGGGTCGCCAGATGTCTTTAAGGAACTAAGAATATTTTTTTAACAATATAAGACCATTTTTGCTTTTTTTATTCTTTTTCTGCATCTTCACTAAACTTGCCATATTTTAACCTATTTTCAACACTGGGCCCCAATAAGGTTTCCCCTTTATTATTATTTTGGGGGTTGAAAAGGTTGAGAACCACTGATGGTGGTTGAGAGTAAAGTGTGTGTCATGAGAGAATGTTTGTGTGTTCATGGTGGGTTTGTGTGTGTCTATGTTTAGTTCATTAAAATATGAACTAATCATTTTGTGTAGCTTTAAGTTGACATTTAGTTTCCTTAATTACCAGACGTCTCATTTGATGTCTCCAGATTACAGTCAAATCCAAGCCAACAGCAAGTCTAAACCCAACGCTGTGTCAAGCATTCTGATTGGTCACAGCATTGCTGAACTGGACCCATGAGTAACGGCATCAAAGAGTGGAACCAAAAAGCAGAGCAGAAACCTGAAAAAAATGGATGTGTTTATTTCAAGCCAAATATCAGCATCAAGTTGTCAAAAATAAGACTAATAATGATTATAAACCATTTCACTGACATATTACAGTTACACACTTGTTCCCAAACTAGTAGAAAAATTTGGCACAGTTGTGGTAAAGTGGGCTTCAGCCTGAACTTTTTTTTTTTTACAAAAATGTGTATCTTTGTCCTAATGTTTATTATTATCACCAAACTTGCTGCAGTCAATGTCCATACATTAGTTCAATTATTTCTGCTTTTATAGCCTTCCCTAATGAGAAATGGCTTCATATTTTATGTTAATCTCGAGGGATTTTTTTTATTTATTTCATATTTCCAAAATTTGACATCATCTGTAACCACTAAGGGTCCTTCTTCAATCTGATAAAAAAAAAAAAAAAAAAATGTCTAATATAGTTCATGTAGAAGTTTAGAAAAATGCTATTATTATGGGTTTGTGATTTTTGGAGAAAAGAGGATTGGGATAAAAGACCTTAAATGGTTTGTACGTTCATAAGAGTTTGTAAAGCTGTGATGAAACAAGTGTTGCATTAAAAAAAAAAACATCAGATTAATATTATTTACTTATGTAATTTCATATAAATATAAAAAATGTTTTTCTAAGAGTTTAAAATATGTTGCCAACAAGGTGAAACAAGCAATGGTTACGACGTTTTTAAGGGGGGTTGTTGGAGTTCTCAGAGGTTTTGTCACGGTCAGCTTCAGCTCTTTTGCTCTCCGGTCCTTCAAAGTCATCCAGACCAAATTGGATGGTAAGTGGACATGACAAACCCAGCACCTGAAAAGCTAACGCTAATGTGCACCGTGAAGCAAGCCAGGGAGACAGGTTAAAAAACCAATATTCCACATAACAAGACCTGCACTGTGCACAGCGGGGGGATCTTAGCCAATCAATTAATGTGGTTCTGAAGGTGCTTCCATCACATATGTGTACAAGGGGGAAGGGAAAGTGCATATTGTACCAGACTGATGATACTTTTGCAGATTTCAACGTTGGATTTTTTTTTTTTTTTAAATCTACGTTGCTCTTGTGTCTCTGAGAATCTGCCTCTCCAGTATGAATCGTTTTCAGCAGCAGATAAAAAGAAACTGATCTGGGTTGAAAGAGTTTGTTTTTTTTTAGTATTTTTTTTTTTGTCACTTCTCACATGAGCAATACACTACACGATAATAACCAAACAACAGTGATAGTTCGAAGTTTGCCAATTACTTTTGATTTACTCCAATTTTCTGTGTTGAGTGTTTCAATGGGTTGGAGCAGAAATCCATAGATGCAGGTGCTTTGGCTGACAAGGGGCAAAGTTGTTAGAAATAGAGCTAGACTAGAGAGATAAGAGTCATGTCCAAAATAGAAAATGAACAGCAGGAGGAGTAAGCACAAAATGAAAAAAAATGAATTTGAAACAGAGCTGAAGGATACAGAACACGGGGGAATATGATGAATGACTCATAAAATCCTTGTGTGCAACCTGTGATTGTGTGACTGCAAGTGATGGAGGGGCCTTTAGCTCTCAGGTGCTCTCGGACTGATGAGGACTGATATAACAGACACCAGGATGCCTGATCCAGTCTGTGCCACTGGGTGTTGAACCAGCTTTGTGATGGAAATGGCAAGAGAAGCTTTGGGAGTTGCCATAACTGGAATGGAAATAACTGCGTGTGATGAAATTCTATTCTGCATTCAATCATTTGTTTCTCGAAGGTCGGAAAGGGAATGTCTGAAAAAACAAAATTGTACATATACAGATGAAGTCCAGTCTTCAGGAAAACATGTTGGACATCAATGAATGCTGTTAATTAGACAGCGTAATCTCCTGTATTCACTGAAGGGGCCAGAGGCGCCCTTTATACAGACCAATCCTTTTCATCCAAGGATCTTTTTTGCAGCCTGTTTATTTCACATTAGTAGTCTCAATGTGCTTCACATGCTTAGTCACATTCAGTCATTCTTGACCAAGAATGCCAGAGGCTGCTTTTCAAGGTACTCATCTATGGTTGGGAGCTTCGGGATTGACATGAACAGCAGTCATTTTTTTTTTTCTTTTTCCATGAGGAAAGATGAACTCAAAACTAACCTTCAACCTGGTATGAATAAAAGACAACCTTCAACTATAAATCAGCAGTCCAAACATTGTCATTTTGTTTCATCCTTTCATCAGCAAATAGTCCAACGTATTGAACTCCCTGGTTTTTTTCTTGTCATTGAAATACTTTTGTGAATATGTTCACAGTCCCTCATCATTTTATCAACTCACATATTTTTGCAAAATATTGAAGATTGAAAGAGAACTATGGACTGAGATTTGTGCCACTAGAAAGTTAATTTAAATAGTTGGTATTGAATTTGAATGTAAGAACTTGAAATTGAACTAGGCAAGACCTGTATTCACAAGGCGGATACGTATTTGTCATCTGTATCTGAATATGTTGACAAGGTATATAATGCAGTAAAAAAACAGAAGACTGACCTTGACCTTAAATATGACCCTGGTCAAGGTCACACATTGAAAGGAAATGTTGTCCAATGGTATCAGTCTGAGCACTGATCGCAAGTTGTGGCCAAGTTATAATCAAAAAAGTTTGGTTTTTTTGTGACGTCATGAACTTTGACCTCTACTGATCTTTTTACTGGTAGGCCGTACAATTAAATAAAATACTCCACTTGAAACACGTTTTTCATAAATGTAAGCATCAGAATTGTACCATAAATTTTGGCTCCAAAACGGGTCGATTGCACATCCTTGACATTGCCCCTATGAGATGACATATAATAACATTAATAACCTAGGAGGAGTTCCATGACAAAGGAGTTTCAGAAGAAAAATAACAACAACTCCTACAAGAACAATGTTTTTGGCAATTTCAATTGCTCAGCCAAAACAAAAATGTATTTTTTTCCCTATAACTTGGCCACAAATTGAGATAGTGCTCAGACTGGTACCATTGAACAACATTTCCTTTCAGTGTGTGATCTTGACCTTTGCTCAAGGTCATATTTAAGATCAAGGTCAGTCTTCTGTTTTTCCTGCATTATTACTTTCAATTTAATGAGTAAAAAGAAGAAACAAATCTAGATACAGGTTGTCATTTTTGCCAATTTTTTCAAGCGTCAATTACCAAATACATATTCGCCTTGTGAATACAGGTCTTGCCTAGTTATTTATTCTGATTATAAATCCTACAAACATTTTAAATACCAGAGTCACTCGTTGTAGACACTTTGCTTCCTTATATTTAATGTGATATATTTCATTATGATGACCAAATCTTTCTTTCTTTCATTATGCAACTGCTATTGACAGAGGATCACTCTGTCCTTGTCCTTTATAAGAAGCTGTCTATAGCAGCTGTGAATTTATGGCTCATAATAAAGAAAGGAAGGAGTACTGGTGTAAACTGACACTGGTTAAGAACTCTAACGTGCTGCTTCAGTTTAGGATTTTGCAATGACTCTTTAGTTAGTGGGTTTATGCCTTTAGGGTCATAATTACTGAGATTCTCCCTGTACTGCAGACATTTATTATGATGCTTTGTAAAAACCTTAAAAAATGGCATCATCGGCTCCAGGACACTTCATCATTCACCTCAGAAAATATTCTACATCATCCGCACTTCTTTGCCCACAGATTGAATCCATTTATTACAGACTTGTGATATTCCTACAAACATTGTATGTTTTCTACCAGATTTCATGCATGTGACTTTATGATCTCTGTTTGGCTCTCACTGAACACAAACATGTACAATAGGCCTATGCCAATGTTGGATCTTTCAGCCAAGGTTAGGGTCAATTATAATTTTAATCGAGTAATTGATCATTAATTACAATCATGGTGTAATCATAATGGTAATTTTAAAAATATGTTGCTGTCGTAATCGTAATTACATTGTAGTTGAGTTTAGACAATTGACTTTGTAATTGTAATTACCATGAAAATTCTATAAACATTGCCAATTGTAATTTATCACTGAATCATAACATAACATAACCACTAGAGCAGACATGGGCTCGTCTGTAAACAGTCACATTTACAGACCTTAGAGTCACTGTTAGCTTATCAATAAACAGGAGGAGATTCATCACCTTTATAATAAGTGCTGACTAAGCACTGGGAGTGAGGCCCAAGGCCAAGACATGATGACTTGATAATAATGTATCATATTTTTCTGCAGTCAGTGTCTTCTCCTCGTTCTTCTCTCTCTGCTCTGTTTCAGGTGAAGCTGATGATGTCACTTCCTGATCTGTGGTTCACGGCTCAACTAGTCTGGAACACTCTGATGTTCTATCTCTCTATCCTGTTCTGTTGGTCCTTCTGTCTACTAACCACAACCAGTCCACGCAGATGGCTGCCACCTCTGAACCTGGTTCTAACAGAGATTTATTCCTGTTAAAAGGGAGTTGTTTCTTCCCACTGTCACTAAATGTTTGTTCATGTGGATCTTGTTGGTGTTTCTTTCTTATTATGAATTTTATATTTTGATACGTGCATTGAGATGACTTTGTTGTAATTTGCACTATACAAATAAAGTTTCATTTAATTTAATTCAATTTAATTAGTTTAATGCAAAACGGTGGAACCATGTTACAGTTATGTGTACAGTTCTACACATATGGAGTTAACAATTGTTAAAATATGCTTCATATCAAGCTTTCCCACATTGTATCATTTAAAAAAATAAATAAATTGACACAAAAAAGGCTCAGACGCCCACACCAAAAATAATAAAACCTTTTATTTTTGGTATAGTATATTATTCGTGTTTTTTACAGCGAGATTTAAAACTTGTTATCATAAGAGATGCTAATAGAAAGCTAACACAAGAGGAAGGTCAACTTTTATTAGATTATTTATTTCAGGCTCAGTAATTATGATTAATTGTAATTTAACTTTAGTAATTGAGAACAAAATTGTAATTGACTTTCTGAGGATAAAAAATAATTGTAATCGGAAAAAATGCTGATAACTGCAATGTAACGGAATTGCAATAAAAAAAATGGGCAATTGAAAATGAAATTGTAACTAAAAAATGTAATTGACCCCAACCGTGCTTTCAGCTATAGTTTCAGTTATGACTTGGTTATGTATGCAAAGTCATAACAGAAGTAACAGACAGTACTACTGGTTCTAATTCACAACAATTTAATGGTGAAATATCGGTGCACACAATATGCAATGTCAGCTAATCATTTAGCTTAGTTAATTTGTTATTAATTAACATGACATAACCAAAGAACCAGGTCCAAGATATCACTGTAATATCTATAACTGTTTAATGTACCTCTAGGCTTGTATTCTATCCCTGGTGATGGGAGGTCTACGAGAGTTAAAGGAAGTTAATCCTGAAACACTTGCAGCATGCAGATAAAACAGCTTTTGTAGCTGTATTTCCATATTTGTATCATGCAAACATTGGTTTCTAAAAACTTAAAAACAGTTTAAAGCAAAGAAAGGTTATAAATGTGAAGGTCTCATGTTTATGACACGAGTTGAGCCAAACTGATTATCCACTGTGAGCAGAACATTTGGCCTAATGTTGAATATTTACCCTAACTTTGCCGAGCAGAACACAGAAATACAGAGTTCCTCCATGTGAACACATACAAAGATGTGTTTATCCCACTAAAGCTCATTAATGAACAGATTCAGACAGAAACGAGTCTGAACATTGGCAACTGGCGGTCCAAGGGCCACATGCAGCCCTCGGTCTAATTGTATGCGGTCCCCAAAGTAAATGTACAAAATGACAGAAAAATACACAAAAGAAAAGGAATAATACATTTAAAAAAAATACAAAAAATTACAACATTGCAGGAAAATACAGGAAAATACAACAAAAACAGAAAATACTCCAAAAACACAATACTACTACAAAAATGAACAAAACAACAACAGTAATACACAAAATTACTCCAAATAACATGAAACGACAACACAAATAAACAAAATGGTTAAAAAAAAATATCCAAAATTACAGAAAATAACAACAAAAAGACAAAAAAAACAAAAAAATATTCTGAAAACCCACATTACTAACAAACAAGCAAAACAACAACAAATACACATGATATAAACGTCAGGACTACAGAAACCCACAAAACGCCTCATAAAGAGCAAGACAACAACAAACATACAGAGAATGACATTATTCTGAATGCTGATATGAATATTGATAATGTGGCCCTTTGATTAAACAAACACATTTTTGTGGACGCCGCTGTGATAGAAGTTGCCCACCTGTGGTCATGTCTGAAATGCACTTTTTACCTCATCCCGTTGATTATGAATGTTAATGTATATTGTATTTATTCATGAGGATCTAATATGTAATTGGTTGTTTTATTTACTTATTATGGAAGCATACGTGGAATGTGCTGAATGTGTTCCTCTGCACAAGACAAATCGTTTTCCAAGGGAGGAAAATAAAGACACTTGAATATGACTTTGACTGTTTGCTTCCTTTAACCACGCCCTAAAGCAATTACAGGGTCTTCTTGAGAAGTTGCAAACAAAAGGTACCACAATGCATCTCCATCTCCATCCTCACAGTCCCTCCGCTCAGTGAGTGTTAAATCGCCCCCAATTGCTTTGCTTCACAAAAGTGCGACCTCCTCCCTTCATCCCTACCTCGTTCTCCTGCAGTTCCATCTCATCTGTCTTTCACTCTTGCCAGTGAATAAATATGGCCGCAGGGAGATGTGTGGCTGCCTTATTATTATTATTATTTATTTATTTTTTATTACGCTAAAAGCCTTTCCTTTTCAGTCATGTAATGCTTTCATCAAATTGGGGACGAAGAGTGATCAAAACAATTACCTGAGTCCCATTTTGATTCATGTGACTGTTCTGGCCAGAGAGGAAACATGTTGCATCACGGGGACTTTTTGTGGAACATTATACATGCAGTAGCAGCTGTCACATACAAAAGAATCTTCAGAGAACGTTTATTAGACTCAACAAGAGAAACAAAGGAGAAACAGTCCATCCTCATAGTAAATGTTTATTTCACAGCTGCTACCACCCTATACTATACATAGTCATTTAAAACTGTGCACATTACATACAGCAAACTCTTTTATGTCTACAACCAAAAATGGCACAACTTATGGTGGTCAAATGAATTACAATCCTCTCCACACATCTGTTTGACCAGATGTTGAAATAATTGCCTCAAAGCAAACATTAAGATGTCAATCAGTTCTTTTTTAAGGTCTTAAAAAACTTTGTGGATCATTGTTCTTAATTTGGAGGTTGTAATTTGTCACACATATTACAGACATACATTTATAGAGTTTTCCTTAAAATGTGGCTAAAGATCGTCGTGAGTGAATGGAATTTATAAATCTACATGACTGACTGGCACCCACCCCTGTACAGGATCAAGCGTATCAAAAAACTCCAGTTACAGATTAAATAAAGAACTTTACCATAAAACATGTTGCCTTTAAAAACAAGATCCAACATGCATTTTAAAAACCAGAACTAAAACCAACCTAGTTCAGTTTTTGAGAAGCAAAATATACACAGTTTAATTTCTATATATAAAAAATGGTTATAGCAACTATTTTAAATTAAAAAAAATAAAAAATAAAAATTCTGTCAAGTCTATCTAATAAGTCTTCTAATCAATACAATACCCGACAAAAGTTTGACAAAGTTTCCTCAGAAGAACTTTGACTGTTGATGTAATAAGACTGAATGAGGCCATCATTGGTTGTTCTACTCATTGTCCAGTGTTCAGTAGCCCCAACCTCTCAGGCATGTCATCCCCCTACTGTAAAGGCCTTAATTGGGGATTAATGTCAGAATTTCTCCTAGATAGCTCATTTTCCTGAGACACATTGTTAAAAAACCATTTAGGTTGGACAATAATTTTTATTTATGCCAGAAGACATGATAAAAAGTTTCCAGCTATTATAATTCTGTCATTCAAAAGAAAAGAAATAACAGCCCAGCTCCTCTAAATGGACACTTTTGGGGGTGTGGTTGAGTCGTTTTAATTATAACAGGCAGGCAAATTGGCGGTCAGCTAGTTGAAGGTTCACTGCACCAACCGCCCATTTCTTTAGCCCTCTGAAGAGATGGGAATTACTAATGCTTGTCTTATTCATTAAAGCTCTTTATAAGGTCCATTTGTACGACAGAATTAGCCTTAATTGTCTCTCCACACAACAGAGGCCGTGGTACGGTGCATACGCTTATGGAGATGCAGTGACTAATGTACATCTATTCATTTTAAATAATTTTACAGTAAATATAATCCAACCAGTAACGCTTTCCCTTTTACCATCTGTTTTCCTTCCTATTGTCTGGATATGCTATAGAAGGTCAACACGACATGCAGTGCAATCTTCTTACCATTGCTATGCATGTTTTATTCTTGCAAAAAACTAATCATTTTTCTTTTTGCTTATTTGTGAACATTACCGGCCCTCCATAAGGAATAGTAAGAATTAGAGGGAAATGTATAAAAAGACAGGGCAGTGCTAGATGCTAACACGTTCTGGGTTTCACATTTAGTTGCTCTTGTGTTGTTGTATGTTTGTAGATATTATCGTGTCAATGTGAACAATTTTAAATCAAAGTTAAAGGAAGTCTTTTTTTCTCTTCTGCGTTTGATTGAGAGATAGATGTTGTTGATGATATAATGTGTTTGTTGATGATTGTAGGTTTTTTGCTGCCGATTTTAATGTTCTTATTGATTGTTCTTGTTGAATGTTGTCTGTTGCACTTTTTGATCATGTAAAGCACATTGAGTGACCTTGTGTATGAAATGCACTATACAAATACATTTGCCTTGCCTTGGTTCCTGGAACTATTTCTGTCTCACACAGGTGTGCATGATTTCCTGATTGCCTCTTTTCACAACTTAAGGAGTTTTTGGACACTGAGTGAGCTTATATGGTGCTTGAAAGCCCCTCATCCTGCCCTTCCTCAGTTCTCTTTCAGGTAAACACTTGAAACAAATTGGCAATCAGACAGAGACGGAGACGGAGGATAAACAGCTGAGGACACACCTGGATGCCACTCAACAAAATGTACGTTTGTTGTGTTAGTTTGGACTGAAGATTAGTGATAATCCTGTTTACATGTTAATTAATTAATGAATTTATTTATTTTGTCTTTCTGTTGTTTAGTGGTTGGGCACAGTTCAGTTCTCTAGTTTCTTTGAGTTATATTTGTGTTGTTACTTTTCATGTCTTTTTAATTGAAGAAACCCTTTAAAAACCTGTCCAGTTTTCTTTGGTTTTATTCTGTTGGAATTTGGTTTTCTGATACTTCCATTGATTTCCCTTTGAAAGACCCTTTGATATGTACATATTTAGTTTTATTAAATAGACTAAATGTAGCATTTTACTCATTTCTGTCACCTCTGTTCTCAGCTTCTAAGTCGTTAACATCTCACCCCCTGGATGACATTCTCAATCCTTATGTCTCATGTAATTTTGTGGTATAGAAAGAACTTTCTTCTTCTTGTATTTCTCACATGTTTCTTTCTTTATCCTGTTTAATCATCGCACATAAAATTACAAGCTTATCCTCTGTGTATCTGAAAGGAAAGAAAGGCCCTTCTTAGACACTGTATAGAAACACTGAAACATGTTGATGAATTTACTGAATATGATCCAGAGCTAGAAGAAAACACAGCAATGGATGGACTTGGAAATACAGAATTGTATGGGATGGGTTTCAATGTTTTCTGTGCACTAGCCTCAGGAGACGAAGAACAATTCCACTCACGAGACAGCACTGTACCTACTTAAAAAAAGGAATATGATGTGAATACAACCAACAAATTCCACAACTTTCCAACTGAAAATACCAGAGATTCAAAGTCAAAAAGTTCCACAAGAAAATCTTGAGCATAAAATAATAGTGAGTGAAGTCTACCTGAGAGTGCTTCAGGAATAGCTGTGTCACCGTTGTCATTTGGCACAACTACTGAAAATAACAGTTATAATAAATCATTTGGAATGAATGGCGAGGAGAGCGAGAAAAAGGGGAACATTTGTACTTTATAGTCATGTCAGCACAGGTGTGCCATGTAGGAAGGAAAGGAAAAGGTCAGCTTTTAGTAGAATCTGTCTGCTGGGAATTTGCATGCAGTTCTGGTGCTTGTTGGGACTTTATGTGGGTACGCAACGCTGTTTCTCACGTGTATTGTTGTGCAGCGACAAAGGCATAATTACCTTTAGAATTACACATATTTCCTTATTTTTCCAAAAATCTAACCATTGTGGAACATTAATGACAGCAAACATTTGTTTGACTAATGAAAAGTCTCAAAAAACTCAGACACCCAAGAAATCAAGCTGCAAAGTCGAGGGAGAGCTGAACTAAACATGTTAAAGCTGTTATTTCAGTGGGTTTCTACAAACATCTACACACACCTACACCCTCCCACTGCTTCATGGCATGACGTTGATTGCTTGTTCACATGGGCGCCAAAAAGAGAACTTCCCGGGAGAACGGAGCCTAGAACTGCTAATTTCTCATGTCCTGATGCAACGTCACAATCAATCCATTATGAACCTGGTCTTCTTAGGAATAACGTCATGCATCCAAGGAATTGAATGGCACGTAAGCAATGAAACATAAAATTGAAATACTATTACACATATTACACATGAATCTCAAAAGGGGGTACGTGTACCTCCTAGCGGTACGCAATGGCACTATAGGGGGCACTTGAGAGAGAGACAGTGGAAAATTAACAAATAAATTGTCAGTTTTGGTTCGACACAAAGGCGTGAGATGACCGGAAATAATAATAATAATAATAATAATAATAATAATTATTATTATTATTATTATTATTATTATTATTTAATTTTATTTTTTACTATAACAACACACAATCTTAAACTTACACTTTGTGAATCAAGTTAAACTAAAATGCAGTATATACTGTTTATTTCCACTTATTTACAAAATGAGATTCTTTAAATGTTATCACTCGTTCCATCATTATGCTGCATAGTTGTTTTTAAATTGTTTTTTCAGCAAAATGTTGTAGAGGGACAAAGGGGGTTCTTGGATTCAGAAATAAGACAAAGGGGTACCAGAGCCAAGAAAGTATGAGAACCACTGCCGTAGAGTAACATTAGGACTGGAAATGTGAAATACTCAAAACGGTGATGCCTACATATAAAGGGATATTATGTCTGGTTGAGGCTAAAAGTTGATATAAAATGCCTTTAGTTTATGAATTAGTAACAAAGTTTTATTATTCAGCTTGAGAAGAAATACAGAACCATGCTTGGAAGTTCTAGATTTATAGAAACGTTGCTTTGTTATTGCTTTGTGAATCTGAGGTCTAAACCATATTAAAAGTCCTGCTTTAGTTTCAAACTGTGACTCGTGTGTGAAAGCAGGATTAAAAAAAAGAGGTCTTAACCCAACAAATACATGTTTAAGTTGATCTACCAACATGTTCCGTAGTTGTTAACATCCTGAGAAGAATGCAGTATTTTGTCATTTTTCAAAATTCAACCCAAAGTGGATAAAGACATTGTTATTATGTACCAAAAATGATTTGTTCTTAATAAATATCTGCAGAGTAGGTAGATTGTAGATTGCCTCTCTGCATTGGCTTCCCATAAAATATAGAATAGAATTCAAGATTCTTCTTCTCACTTATAAAGCCCTAAATGGACAGGCACCAGTCTATCTCAAGGAGCTTGTAGTGCCATACAATCCCCCCAGAACACTACGCTCTCAAAATGCTGGACTACTCGTTGTTCCATTTGTCTCTAAAAGTAGTATAGGAGGAAGAGCTTTCAGTTATCAGGCCCCACTTCTCTGGAACCATCTACCAACCATGGTTCGGGGGGCAGACACCCTCTCTACCTTTAAGGTTAGGCTCAAAACATTCCTCTTTGATAAAGCTTTTAGTTAGGAACCAGCTCATAGCTCATAATTAAGATGCAATAGGCATAGACTGCCGGGGGGGGGGGGTCTGGCATGCTCGGTTGGAGAGAGGTTGGAGAGGGCGTTAAGAGAGAGGTCATTTAGGTTAGAGAGGGACCGGAGAGGGTCCCATTCCTCTTTCAAACACTCCCTCTATGTCTGCTTCTTCCCTTGTGTGTTTGCTCCTGTACTCCTTCTGGCTTTTGTCTTGCAGGTCCGTGGGATCCTCAGTGTGGAGTTACAGAGTCTCAACAACTCTGTCTCCACCCTTTCCTCTGCACACACCCAACACAGCATAACGTGGATGGCTGTTCATCATAGGAATGGGATCCACACAAGGTTCCTGCTGCTTAACAGAAGGTTTTCCTTGCCGCCATGATGAATTCATGTTGGGTGTGGGATACATATGTATGTGTATATACGTATATATGCATATGTGTGTATCCATAAAATGAAGAGTCCGTCCTTAAGACTGCTCTACTGTAAAGTGTCTTGAGATACCATTGGTTATGATTTGGCGCTATACAAATAAAAGATTGATTGATTGATTGTAGATTGTTGTTTAGTTTCCTGAACAGGAAAATACCATTTCTCACAACTGACAGTCAGCCTCACCCTTGACAGTAAACCTCTCTGACGTGGCTTTCCCATCACTGCCAGCTCTGGATACTTCAGTGATGCTGCCCATATGTGCAGACTAATTACTTTCTCAGTGAGCCCCCGGAACGCGGTCTCACTTGTTATGCTACTTCTCTATCTTCACAATCCGATTCCTCACAAAGGAAGCTAATCTCGTTCCTTCACAAGCCATTATCTTGATCAGAATGGCTTTTTACACAATTTGCAATGCTGTCCAGATGAGAGAATGACTTTCCTTTTGCAGGAGTGAAGACGCTCATCAGCATCCAACTGAGAGGCTTCAAAGTGTCAGCCAACATCCACCAACTCCAAATTGGAGTCAAATTGAAGAGGCGTTGGGCTGGAGAAAGGCCAAGACAAGCAGGCTCAAGTATTGCAGCAGCAGCAGATGTCAATGAAGGTTTTTAATGGAGCCAAATTAATTCATGCAGTGTGAATTTGTCCTGTGGATGTGGGAGGCACAGACCATGCCTGCATATTTTCAGGGTCACGGGAGTTGTTGTATTGACAGACATTGGCTGGGACATCTTCTGAAAAACTGACACATCTGTTTGTGATGCTGAGATATTGATAAATGCTGAGATATTGATAAATGCTGAGATATTGATAAATGTCTCTCCGATAGTGTTAAGCCAGTTGTCCTCGTATGTTCTGAGCCAGCGCTGTTCAAACTGACTCCATTAAAGCTGTATTCAAAGAGACATCTTCACTTTTTATACTAGATCAGTGGTTCCCAAACAGGGGTACAGGAGCACATTGCAAATGGTAAATTAATTAAAAAAAAATTCAGGTAATATTCCGAGTTTCTTTTGAGTTATTTTTTGGACAAATTTATTTTCTTGTAATTTATTTAAAACGGGATTGTTTTGTGCTGTAGAGGCTATTTTATCACACTTCTGACAATACGGGACAATATTTATTTATTTACTATTGAAGTAATCACATACTGTAAAAATTGCATGGCAATTAAAAAAGCTTTTTAAAAGTTCCACTTTAAATTCCACTCATTGATTTGCATTTGTAGATCAAAACTTAGGGAACCAATAGGGGTTTAGGGGAGCCTGCTGTTCCACAAATGAAAAAGCATATACAGTAGAATTATGGAGAGGGTACTTATGATATGAACAGGGGGTGCACATGGTTTGACAAAAATGTAAAGGGGGTACCGGTACACGTGACAAAAAAAGATTGGGAACCACTGCACTAGAAGATAATCTATGTCAGAATGGTTAATATTGATGTATTTGAGTTTGTAGAGTCATGCATTAATTAAAAAAACTGATTGTGAGACATAAGGTCCTTTTGTTCTTCAAAGAAAGAAAGAAATGCATTTTTAAATAAAGTACTTTTAGAATACTGACTGAGTAAAAACACAGCATATATAATATTTGTGCACTATATACTCAAATCAGTATTTTACTTTGTCTGTCCTCACAATAGACCAATTCAGACAGTGTTCTGTAAGTTATGACTGATTGATGACGATATTTATCTTGTAAAATAATGCCTGGTATACGTATGCAGGTATACAGTATATACTGTTTGTTTTAATATATACTGTATTTTTGGTATCAACTGTTTATGTATTTTTGGTAAATACTGCCACCTGCTGGTTTTCCATCAACATGTTCACACTTATAATTCTATTAATATTAACACTGTAGCTCTAGCTTTGTGGTAAGAAGATGAATGTGAGACAATGTTTTTTTTTTTCTTACAGCTAATTTTACATCATTACTTTCCTTTGCAATCTTAATTATTTCATGTTGCTGTTACAGGTAATTAAAAAAAATCACTTCATATTTTTTAAAGGACAAAGGACTGTATTTCTCTTTGTTAACTGCATGATTAATTTGGCCTTTTCTTTTCTCCAGAAATGTTGTTGTTTTAATATCATAAGCAGTTTATGAATAACTGTATTAAGCACATCTCAATATTAGAAACACTGTATTTGAGGATTTTGGATTTTAAAGCCTAGAGATGTAGATATAGATAGGTTTTGATTGAATAAGGTTCAATTATCTGCAAGTAATAAAAAGATTTTTTTTCTCTCACTTGGACAAGATTTAAATAAACGCAACTGATTTTTGGTATTTAATTAGAACACTTTGTTTTTGTCTGTCAAAAAGCAAACTAACAATAAAAAGAAATAATGCTCTTTAACTGTTCAACCTTGTCATGGTTTTTAGAATAGATTTGTACGTTATTGTCCCAGTCTTGGTCTTGACTCGAGTCTTGGTCTTTTCTTGGTCTCGGTGCATTCTGGTATCAATCAGTAGCTCTAGGATCTGATCATGTGGTCCTGAGTTCTTCTAGTGTTGACCAGTCCTACCAGCATTCTTCTTGTTATCTTCAGTGTGTTTATTTGGATCTTGCTCCGCCCTTCTGCCCTCACTGACTGATCTGTTGTGTATCGAACCAGAATCTACTTACATATAAAATCTATTTAGTTTTGCACTTCACTCTCACTGCTTCTGCTTGGCCTCACATGTCATGTCAGAAGTTTTCTTCTGATTTCAATCTATTTCATTCTGACGCTTTAGCGCTGGGTTAGGTGTCATCCAGTTATTTGGACTTTATGAAGTTATTCCACAGAAGACCAGAGGTGTGTTCCATAAAGGAAGGTTAACAAACTCTGAGTCTATCCATAAACTCTAGGTCAACATACCCTCCATGGTAAACTCTGTGTATCTGATTCCATTACAGCTGGTATGAAGTGGGTTAATAAACCCTGAATATGTAAACCTTGGGTTACTGACGTGCACGCGCGCAATAAAAAACCATCATCAATGGATCGAAGATGACATGAGCTGCCATGACAACCACCCAGAAAATAGTGATTTATTCACCGTAATGGGTGAAATAAGTCAGTGTTTGATGAATATGATCCTGTTCTAAAGGTGTGTTCAGTCTTCAGTGATTATAGTGATTAAATCACCTGTAATTAGTCACACTTTATGATCACTTCATCACTTTATCTCTTCAGTGACGTGACGAGTGGTGAAAAATATGAATAAAATATGTCTGAGGAGACGTGTCAGCATCATAGGATGTCTGCATAGAGAGCCCTCCTGTTACACTGGATATAAAGACAGTGACTGATGCTTCATATCTAATCATTTATATTGATTTTTAATGTAATATTGTCGCCAGAGTCATCTCGACGTCATAAAAAAACCACTGAAGCGGGACGCGAACCCACAACCCTTCACTTCTAAGAGCAGCGTCACATTTCACCACATTTCACTGCGCCATCATACCTTCATGACTGTATGATCTACAGATTTAACTGTATAACAATATAATACAATAATCAAGCCTTAAAAGTGGATTCATTTAAATTGGCATCTCCTCCTTTATATTATCTATTATCCACAGGTTTGTATTCAGTAGATGTTTTAATGTAGATCAACCTCTCAGTGTCTTTCACTTAATGATCTACATCTACAATAAAAAAAAACATAAATCAACACAACATTAGTGATGATGTGAACACGTCTGTGGTGTGTGATGTTATTAATGTGTTTCAGAGAAAAGTAAAGTGTTCAGAAACAGTGTTCAGGTGGGCGGAGCCAGGTAGAAACCCAGGGTTTCTTTGATAAAACCTGTCAGTGACCAGGTTTAGTTCACGGACAATGTTACCATGGTAACATACTCAGAGAAGAACATACCTCGTGTTTAGGAATGAGATACTCAGAGTTTCATTATTTCAGCCTGAACATACTCAGTTTGAACATAACCCGCTTTATGGAATAAACCTCAGGAACATTATGGTGGATGGTTTTTGATGTTGCACTTACCCAGAACAGAAACATTTAATATGTCGACCTCCACAAACATGTATTTATGGTGTTTTTTATTGCATATACAGCTTTTACATCTTACTATCAGGTTCTGTTTGGTTTGTGTTTAGCACTTTATTTTGTGTTCTAATTTAACTCTTGTCAGTGTTTCAGGTGTTCCTGCTTGTGGCTCCACCCCCCAGTGATGTCTGTGTGCTTGGTTGGTGACTGATTAGCTCCCTCATGTTTCCACCCAGGTGTTTTTAGCTGAGTGCTTGGACACAGAATGATTGCTGGATCATTGTTCATGTCATTGTCTTCCCTTCTCGTGTCCTGCTGCGTTTTCTTCGTTCTGCCTTTTTGGATTTTGGATTAAGTTTGGAGAAATAAACATGGATTGTTCTGAGAACGCTATGCTTACATTCTGCCTCCATTTGGATCCACACCTACACTCAACCGTGACACTTACAAGCAAACGTTAGATGTACTGTAATAGGTTTAATATTCTTCAACAGTGTTGATTACAATTATCAACATTAAAAGTAGAAGATGACGTTATCAGACCCTGGAGAACATGTAAACCTTTCAGTTCTTTGAGTGTTATTAGAAACAAAAATTTGAAGTAACTGCTTAAACAGAATCAAATAAAACAAGAAAAAAATAAAGAATATGTAAAAATGAGATTATGATTTTAAATATAAACAATTTGTTTTTATATATATATATATTGAATGTTCATGAAAAAAACAGTAAAATAATTGAAAACATTTGTGCAACTTTGATGGAAAAAAATGTCTATGAACTCGCATTGATAAAAATATATATATATCTTATTATAAATCAGAGGTTCACAACTTTAAGCTGTAAAAGTGTCTGTTTTACCAAAAAAAGAAAAAGTCTTGCATTTTGATCTTGAATGATATTTTAATAAGTGCTATCTTTTCACATATTAAACAACAGCAATGATAATGCTTTTTGTATTGTTTTATAGCATTCTGATTAATAAATTCTATTTTTAAAATGTCATGCTTTAATACTTTGTGCTTTATTATGTAATTATATTTGACTTAAATATTTCTGGTTTAAACACGTTTTTTAATTGCATAACATTGAGATTTTTCAAATAATCCTCGATGTGCATCTCAGCTTGTTTTTGAGCTGATGTGTTTGGTTCTAAACCCAGACCAATTGAAATATCCTTAATTCATCTCATCTGAAAATGTATCTATTTCACAAAACATATTTATATAGGACATAAAACATTAGTAATCATCAGCTTTGCATTTATTCTGCTTCAATGGATTTGAAAGAATGGATTTACAGAGAAATGTTGACACAAAACACAAGAAAATCCCTTACATTACACTTTAGTTCCATTAGTTCTTTAATAATAACCTGACAAAACAAATAAATAAATAGATTTTTTCAGAGAAACTGGTTTTTCATTTATTTCAGGATATCACAGGCCTCAGCACTGGGAGTTCAGTAGAACATAGAAATAACTGGATTTAAACAACAATGAGAGAAAAAAGCAGCTACAAGAAGACAAAGAAATATAGACACAGTGTGTTCTAAAAACTCCTTCTTCAGTCTCCATGTGAGGCAGTCAGTAAACAGGACTTCTCTTTAGGATGTAGGGCCTCCGGGACTTGCTGGAGCGCCCGGTCTGCCTTTTCAGTATGTAGGGTGATTTCCGTTTGAGCGCCATGTCGTTGTCGTCCTCTGAATAATCCAGGGCGTCTTGGATGAGCTGTGAGACACAGACAAGGGTCGGATGTTGATAGCGACACAACAACACACGTGTTTACCATGAGTGACAGGCTGTGTTTAAAAAATGATGGCATAAAATACTGTAAACATTAAGGCTCTGCTGGGACTTTTCCAAAGCACTGTCAAACTAAAGGCCCGGGGGCCAAATCGGGCCCATTAGAGCAGTGTTTCTCAAATGGGGGTACGCAACCACAGGGGGTACTTTAGTTTAGGTATAGAGAGAGAGAGAGAGAGAGAGAGATACGTAGCGTCTTAGGGTTAGGTTTAGTTTAGGGTTAGGTTTAGTTTAGGGTTAGGTTTAGTTTAGGGTTAGGTTTAGGTTTAGTTTAGGGTTAGGTTTAGTTTAGGGTTAGGTTTAGGTTTAGTTTAGGGTTAGGTTTAGTTTAGGGTTAGGTTTAGTTTAGGGTTAGGTTTAGGTTTAGTTCAGGGTTAGGTTTAGTTTAGGGTTAGGTTTAGGTTTAGTTTAGGGTTAGGTTTAGTTTAGGGTTAGGTTTAGTTTAGGGTTAGGTTTAGTTTAGGGTTAGGTTTAGTTTAGGGTTAGGTTATAACCCAATATCGCAACATTTTTTAGGGTTAGGGTTAGAGTTAGGGTAACGTTTAGTCTTAGTCACGCGACCTAAACTGACCAAATAGGGGCGTGGCGTACGGACACAAAATGATCTTGGTTTGAACATGAACTGAAAATACATGGAATGACAGGAAATAATAAAAACTATAGAAATAAATCTATTCAGGAGGCAATAAATACTGTTTCATTTACAAAATGAGATTATTTGAAATATGTGTTATAACTCATGATTTCCATCATTATGATCTAAAACATGAAACTTTTTGTTACTAATTGTAGACATCTCAGCATCTCCAAAAATATAATTCAATTAAACAATATTTGCAGATATCAGTTTTCCACTTCTTACATCAAGCAACAGCAGTGATGTCCCATACAATTCTCAAAATCAGGAACATTTAACTGAAGATTCTGATATACTCACATACTTCATCATTTATATATCATTTATATTTCACTTATACGTGGAAGTGCAAACCAGGAAACATTAATGTTGAATTTTCTTTTTTCCCACCAAAAATCTGTGGCCCCCCCTAGGATCAAAGTGTGCTCCATATTTGGCCCCTGAACTAAAACGAGTTGACGCCCCTGGGTGAGCTGATGATGAGGAGCAGAGAGAAGATGGTGGAGCAAAGACAGTGGATTAATGAGGTTTTTTCTCCTCTACGCTGGTGAGATTTACATTAAGCCTGTTAATATATGTGTGTATTATCCATACATGTGTATGAGGATTGGTTTATAAGCTATGACAAGCTGTTGTTGGCTTAGCTGAATCATTATACACCAGAATGTGCTTTTTGTTACAATCTCAGGAATTAGATGCTTTTCATAATTAGTTCATTTAAACTATTCTCATGAATCCTTTAAAAACAACATCTTTAAAACAGGATCTAAATATCAACTCAACAATTTCACTCCTATTAGTAAAGCTCTTTAATGTTTAGCTCTGACCAAACGCTGGGGTTTTAATTAATTTCAACAGCAGTTTCAAACCTAAATGCATTATTAATAAAAATAAAACTTTGACCTCATGTTGCATTTGTAGCAATGACGCACGTAATGTAGTTAAAGAAATCCTTATTGTGTCACCTACTGCCACCTACAGGCATGAGGGAGAATTTAGCCACTCTGCCTCTAAATATTAAAGGAACTGAAAATAATGAGCATTAACATTAGAAATAACCTAGCATTAGCATTCACCTAGCTATAGCATTAACCTAGTAATAACATTGTCCTAGCATTAGCAGTTACGTAGCTCTCCCTACCCAATCCTTTCACGGACCAGATCCTTCCAACGCATTTGTGAAACGCGTCTCCATCCTAACCCTAACCCTATTTTACAGCACTTTGTGTACGATTTAAAACTCTGCTATTTAAAAGGAATTAGAATGTTATGTTTTGAGTCAATTCCAATTTGATTTTTATTTTATTATATTTTATGTTTGGCTTTTGATCGTCAACGTTGTATATTGTGTTTTTATCCTTTTTTTTTTTTTAGTTAACAATTAAAAACACCACAAAACAGTCACATATTTAAAGTGTACTATTAAAATATTTAACAAACGTTGTATAAATATCACGTCCCAGCAGCTCTGTCATAAAGATTGTGAGTGAAGGAAGTGATGTAGTCTACGCGCATGATCCGTGAAAAGATTACGTAGCATTAGCATTAACCTAGTATGAGCTAAGCATTAGCTTAATATTAGCAATAAGGTTGAAATGTGTTAAAGGTTGAATGCTTTGTAATTTGTTTGCAAAGTTTTGGATCATAGCTGAAAAGTCAGTTTCACAAAGAAATGTAATTATTCAAAAAGTTTAAAAGTTACAAATTATAAAAGTACAAGCATAAATCTATGGAATTTTCAGAAAGTTTTGATAGCTTATTGTCAAAATTGTACAAACAGTGGAGGAGGAGTTTACGACCGCCAGAAGAAAAAACAGATTGTGAGGATGGCTATTAATAATAACGTTAACAGATCATGTACAGTATGTACTTAACACTGGAACACAATGAGTTACCATGCACTAGTGTGTGTGTGTGTGTGTGTGTGTGTGTGTGTGTGTGTGTGTGTGTGTGTGTGTGTGTGTGTGTGTGTGTGTGTGTGTGTGTGTGTGTGTGTGTGTGTCTCACCCTCTCATCCCTGCTCTGCAGCACTTGACAGATGTGCTGCAGGTTGTTCAGCTCTTCCAGCAGTTGGAAGCTTCCATCTCTCAGCACACCTTTGTCCTCCTCCTCCTCTTCTTCATCACTATTCCTGGTCTCCTGGTGAATGCTGTTCACCATCCTACACATGTTGGCCAGCGACACACGCCAGTAGGGGGCGCTCTGCTTACCGTGTTTCATCTGCAGAAAGGGTTTTGTGTTTGTTAAATAACGAGGATTTACATGAAGAATATTATTGATGTTCTAGCTGTATTAGTGTATTACAGTACGGTATAACAGCACTTTACAACCTTTACTCTGAAGGAGCCATTTTACCTCATCTCACCTGGATTAAAGTCTGAAAAAAAGACCTTCTCATGAAGACAATACGGTGAATTAAATACTATACAGTTAAAATTATATTGACAAATGTTTGATTTTATTTGATTTATACTGATCATGTAAATGGCAACTTAAAAAACAGTTTGAAATAAAAAATAAAATAAATTAACATCAAGAAATAACAACAAAACAGTATCTATGAACACAATATCATATAAATATTTATTTATTTGAGTTAATGTATTTTAAAGTAACTTGAATTTGATAACAAACATGCTAATTGCTTATTTCTTGCCACATATCAAACATACATATTTAGTGGTTAAATGAATCTGTTCCCACACAATTAAAATCTGTATTTTCTTCCAGAAATAGTGTTTTTGTTGGTTTAGTTTTTTACCAGGGATTTAAAACTGAAGGTTAGCCACAGGTGCAGGAAAGCTGATGGTCTGTAGATGTTGAAGTAGGAAAGTGCTGAGTCATTGTACAACGTTATTTATTTTAGGTTCACAAATTTATTTTTTTAAAGCTATAGGGAGCCATTGCAAAAGAGTCAAAGAGCCACGTGAGGCTCCAGAGCCACAGGTTGCAGACCCCTGGTATAGCACTATTACGCTGTAGTGACTATGTTCTTCTCTCGCCCAATGCTTTTTCCCCCCAATGGTCTGTCTGGGGTTTTCAATCAATCAATCAATCAATATTTTATTAATAAAGTGCTTTTCATACAAAAAGAATGCAGCTCAAAGTGCTTTACAATTAATAATTAATAATGCTAATGAATTCAACGTAGAAGCTCACTATACTCAGCAGAGTAAATCAAAGGAATGTATTTAAATTAAATTGATTCTGTTGTAAATATGTCTTTAATCATAAATACATCCTAGACAATGTAATAAAAGACCTCATTAAAGCAGCTTTAAAAAGTACCAATTATTTATGCTTGTCTTGTTAAAAAAAAGAAAAGAAATGACATCATTGATCACATTGTTCTGATATGTGCAGAAAGTGATTATAGATCATTCATTTCAGTGTCACTTTCAAGCAAATTCTTGAATATGTTCTTTAATGTGTGTCTGTGGAACACATTGATGTGTTAAAGTGAAACACTTGTTCGATATCGGTTAAAAAAGCAATAAAAATGCTGCTGGAAAAAAGAAACTGTAATGCATATTGTTCCCGATGGGTGTTTCACACTTTTTAAAGTAACAAAGTAATCTGTGCAAAGACTGGGACAATTACCTTTCAGTACTGTGGGGTCTGCAGTGGGTTTCAGCCTGGACTCTAACTACCACTTGTCCAGACATCAGAAAAGAAACATGTGAGCTGTTTCTTATGAGCACTACTAAGGCCCACGGAGGGACATTTCAACCTCATCAAGCTGCAGTCATTGTTGTGGTATAATCAGGTGACCAAGCTGTGGGCCCTGAGTCTATAGCAAAAGATCTTGGAGGTGTCGGAGGTGTCATCGAGAATGATCGGACATGTTCAAAGGGTGAAAACAGACAAATAGTCGCCAACAGTCCTCGTTCCTTTCAAGCACCAAATTGGTTTCAGTTTGCACAGACAAGCATAATATGAGATGCAGAGATGCTGAAACAAGAGATTATATGGGATCAAATAGAAGACGCTGACATTTAGAAATAAATGATCTTGTTCCATCATCGTGTGTTCTCTCTAAATAGGGTTTCTCCTCTTATGGTCCTTATTTATTATGTATTTATTTATTTATTTGACAGGGACAATGCAGTCAAACATAGTTACAGCAAAAGATGCAACTGATGCGATGCATACAGTGTGTGTAGCTAATGCTAATTCTCAACTCCTGTCCCTGGTGGATCTTTTCCTGTAGATACAAAATATACAAAATGCATAAAAGCACAATCTTAAATACATATTAACTTATTTACCACAGTGATCTAGCATTTATACATTCTTCAGCTCACACAGATAAACACACTAACTCATCACGACGCACTCGTACTATTAAACATGTATGTTATCTTACCCGCAGTCTGTAAAATACCAGTAAAAAAAAAAAGTTAAAAATTAATAAATAAATAACTAAAATTGAATTAAATTAAAAAATAAAATAAAATACTACAAAAAACTAAATGCCATAAATAAATAAATACATTTAAAAAACTAATAATACAACAAACTAAACACCCAATAGAAATGGTGACTTGGTGAGTCAATGTGTTCTCCGTTGGACAGATTGGTTTCTAAAGCTCTGCCTTTAGTTTAATAAGATCTGGTACCAAAACCATGTACAGTACAGATTACAAATGAGTCAAAACACCATAAACTTAATTATCAAATGACAGAATGCTCTGTAGGCACAAGAAAAGCCATGATAATAAAGTACAGTAAAGGACCAAAGACTCATTAAAATTGTTATGTTCATTATCATTAAAATATCAACTATGATGTAATAAAAGTTAGAGTTACAGTATGTAACTAATCTGTACAACTAGAGTTAGTGCAGTGTGCCCACCTCCTGGGGGCGAAGCCTCCCTGTCCTTTAGACCTAGTGACACCCCTGCTGATGAGTGTATGAGCCTAAACAAGGAAAACACTCACACTGATCATAAAAAAATACCAATAACAGAGACAAATATTAAATCTAACTGAAAATCAGACAAACTTTAGCAGAAAACACGTTTTTTATGTGGGGAAATATCTAGAAAATAAAAAATAATATTAAAGTTTTTTTAGATAGCATTTTGATAATTTCATTGGTGAAACTGTTTGGACACACACACACACACACACACACACACCATGTGATATGCCACCCCAGGAAGTGTGCAAATATAATCTGGGCTTTTTTCATCACCTGAAAAAAACTATATACTGTATTGTATCTAAAAACCTACAGGTACTTTTGATTCTAATAATGATAAACGCACTGGTATCTATTATGAGTTTAAAACAAATGATCCTTCACGGAATCATTTATTAATATAAGTAAGAAATTATTATCAGGTTATCTATTTGCAGTTTCAATTTACTTACACACAAGGTCAATTATCCTTACAGTCACATCGACCAAGAAGCCAAACTTTGAAATAAGAACTGGAGAAAAATGTCAAATGTAATCATATCCTCTATCTATTGGATAAGGAGGAAAGTGGATGAGGATGGTCAGTCAATTTAGTGATCCTAACCAAAGAAAGAGGGTGTGTGTATTGTTCGGATAAACACACACACACACACACACACACACCAGTCCATAGTGTGAAGCACTCAATCAGTCACAAAGCAAGTTCTTAAAACAATCATCACCTCTGAGCAGCAGCACTGAATCACATGGCTGATCTGTGTGTGTGTGTGTGTGTGTGTGTGTGTGTGTGTGTGTGTGTGTGTGTGTGTGTGTGTGTGTGTGTGTGTGTGTGTGTGTGTGTGTGTGTGTGTGTGTGTGTGTGTGTGTGTGTGTGTGTGTGTGTGTGTGTGTGTGGGCCATCTGAATCCTATTAGACTCAACTAAGCGACTCCTGAATAGTTCCACGTTCTCTATCTTCTATTCCACAGCTTCACACAGATGTGATCATGTGATCAAAATCTAGAAGATAAAACAGTAAAACCTCCCACAGCCAGGACACCTTTTATTCCTCTACGCCATCTCAGGAGGTAATGCTGCAAATACACACTGGACTATTTATTTCTCTGTGGGCGTCAAAAGAGTAAGATTTATTGTATTCTCACACAAAGATGATTTATTGTGAAAGCAGATAGTTGAGCTGTGAGTAAAGTGTGGATCATTTTTGGATGAGAATAAGAACACATGGACAGCGATCAGTCAAAGCTCTTTGGACACCAAGCGTCTGATGTTACAGGTACAACAGGTACAAAGTGACTTTACAAACCTTAGATGGAAAAAGATTGTTGAGAATCTCGTCTTCAAGTGCTCGTTGTTCCTGATCAACATCTGTCAGAAAACAATCAAATAAAAACAGAGATTTTGATCAACAACCAGTTTCATACAATTGTTCTTAAGAATCACAGGATTTAAACTTCGGACTGTAACATTAAGTATTTCATCTGTATTGTATTTGTACCAGTATTGTTATTATCATATTTTATTTATTTTTTCTACTGTAATGTGTACACTTGTATTTAATCCTCATTTGATTAACAGTATTTTACTTAATTATGCAGGTTTTTTCTTCCTCTTTCTTTCTTTCATTGTTTAGTTTTTATTAATTGTATTTATAATATTTGAGCCTCTGTAATGCATGTAATTTCCCTTTTGGAGAAATAAAGTATTTATGATTGTGATTAACTTTGGAAGACAATGTATTAATAAATAACTATCAAAATGCATCATTTGTATGGAAGACACCCTACTTTAAGCCTTGAATAGGTACAACTCAACGCTGCAATTTGTCAATTGTTAAACTATATTATCTTCAGTGTTTAATTAGACAAAAAACTTAATAGCTAAAAGTGGAATAGATCAAATATGTTCTACAGCAACAGACCAGAATTAAGCATTCAAAACTTTTTTAAATGATTTTTTTGTTCATAAATGCTCTCTGAACTCTCATATATTCTATTGCATTATATTTTAAACATTTATTTGAAGTAATTGAAAGGTTTGTTAGTATATGGTAAAGTGGTGCACCTGTTGCATGCAGTAAATGCCTGACTATCTGCACAACATGAAGCACAGCATCCTAACAAAGCACTACATTCATACCTGTACATAGTGCACCATATGTGCAACAGAGAAGGAGCATGCACGCCAAATGTGCCTGCATTGTGATGAAATGCGACCAAACCAAAAATGGAAAGAAGAGTTAGTCTGTGGGTGAGTCTAGTAGTCCATGAGGTGAAGAAGCTGAAGGAGAAGTTTTTAGTGATGGAGCAACTTCTCTGTCTTCCAGATCCAAACAGGCTTTTTTCTTCAGTCTGTGTGTGAAGTGCAGCAGGTTTCACTCCAATCCAATATATAACTGTGACGTCAGAGAATCACCCCTACCACTCCCCTCTCCCTCCCTCTCTCTCTTCTACTTCCCCGGCTCCTCACCTTCCCACCACAGTTCCATCCATTCATCCATCTCATCAACCCCACCCCCCCGTCACCATGTCGTCAAGCCTCGTCATCTCATTGGACGTCAGTGAGACTCAGAATCACAACATTTCAGGGGTTTTTTTGCCTAAAGAATTGGTAGTTTGTATCGAGGATGTGGAAGGATAAACTAATCAGTAGTCGTTATATTTTCCCCCTCCACTGCTTCAGCAGGTTGGGTGCCAAGGATTCGCTCCACCAAAGGCAGGAACCGTGACTTATTTTGCAGTTGAATAGCAGAAAGGCCCGTAAGTTTATCATAGTTTTTTCATATGTCAGTAATACGGTTTATTATTAGAGCAGAACAGAATTTGTTTTTGCAGGGCTGATTTAGGAAGTCTAGTTATATGAACAATGTGTATCAACATATGTGGAACATCATATACCAATAAAGTTTGAGTATTGAGCAATGTACTTAAGGTGTTGGACGAGACAGAAGTTACAGATCGGTGTGAGGGGGTGAGACGGAGTATGTCGAGATATAAGTCTATGTTGTCTTCTTCTTATTCAGAAATCTGAAGTCAAATATGTCCTTTAATTTTAGTTTTATTTTCAGTGTTATATTTTACATGACAAAACTTTAAATAAATGTAATATCCCAGATTCCTTAGTGCAAATGTGGCCTCGAAACTCAAGATTTACAACCAATAAAAAATACAATCAAGCACATGTATTTTGTTGAAAAAGTCCAATGTTAGAAGAACTCAGCACTTTAAAAGGATGATGGCATCATTGGTTCTACAGTTCATCCACAGAGGTTAAAGGTGGAATCCATAATCCTGTTCAGAAACACTTTTTGTTATATTAGGTAAAATTATCATGTCATGTAGTCAGAAAAAATAATAATAAAAATCAGACCCCTGTAGCAGCTGGAATCCTGTAAAAACTCAGACCAATTCGATTGTCCATATGTGTAATAGTTGTTAGTTGGAATGTTGGTTGTTATTTCTGCTTTTATGTATATTTACAGTATAGATCAAATAAATGGTGGAAAATTACAGAAAAACAAGAGCACTCAGAGATCGCAAACCTTCGCCAAGCACCAAATCTCCTCTTTACCAGATATTGGCAGTTATCTGGATCAGTGACTCTGATCATGGTACCATCCATAATCATTCATACTTTAAAGAAAAAATCTACATTAATAGTAATACAGTAGTGCCAAAATGTACAATCCAAATGTGATCTTAACGAAACTTGACATAATGAGTTAAATTTCAAAAAGATCTGACAATTACAAACCGAAATATGAATTTTTTTAACTTTCGCCAATAATGAGAAAGAGATTGATTTTTTAAACTGATTGAGAATCAGTGTATTGATCTTAAAATGTTGTCAAATCCATTAAGTACTTTGAATGTAATCCTGCTAACAAGCAAACAAACAAACATCAAATAAAACTATATATATATATATATATATATATAGTTTTATTTGATGTTCCTTTTTACATTAATGCAATTAACAAAAACAAAATATCAACAGACATTGTGCAAGGTGTGTTCAGCTGTATATTTAAGGCTTTTGAGCTTCAGTATCCCATTTCTTTATTAAAAAAAATAATATATCTACTTTAGTGTCCCTTTATTTGATATAGACATCAAAGTTAAATTAGTAACCCAGATGTTACTAATGTGTTAGCACATGTGCTAATTTACAACACCTGTCCACAGGAAGCTTTTAAAAAGTAACAGCAACAGACAATAAAGTGTTGGTTGTTTCTCTAATGAGTGGAAGGGGGCAGAGTTTCACAGGAAAACTTCTGCTGGGGGGGCTGGTACAGTTACACAGTTACACAGTTACAGGCGGGACTCCAACTTTTCCCTGCAGTGGAAGGACTGGAGAGGGTGTCCTGTCATGCTGGGAAGGCTGGGACTGTGAGACACCACTGACCGGCTACTCCATCCACTATCAACCCTCAGAGCCATGGCTCCATTTGGGAAAAACTTCCTGAAAGCTCGACTGAAGAACAGGTAGGAATGAGTTTATGATCTACATGTAACTGCATTTTTCAGATCAGTGACTATTAGAGACTGAATTCCTCATTTTAAACCATTACATGGATAAACAGACGCAAATTATAGAAATGCTTTACTCTATTATTTCATTTTTGTGCTAATTAATATTATCAACCAACACAAAATCATGAAAAATTTGTGGGAGATTAAATCAGGAAAAATACTTCTACCAAGATATAAATATGACTTAAGAATATTTTTCTACAATAGTTTATTTTAAGATTAAAATAGTAAAACTAGTTTTGTGCAGCCCCCAAAATGAACACACAAAAAATGCCCCAAAAACATACAGAATAAAAAATACAACAAAAAACTGTAAAAAAAAAAACAAAAACAAAACTGTACTTTGTTTTTCATTGTTGTTGTTTTTATATAGTTTTGTGTTTTTACTTGTATTGTTTGTCATGCAATAAAAAATACATTTTGAAAAATAACAACACAAATATGTAAAATGACTCCAGAGACATTCAAAACAACAACTAAATGCAGAAAAAGAGTTAAAAAATATATAACAAATCACAACAAAATATGCACAAACACTAAAAAACAACAACAACAAAAAACTCCACCGAGAAAATTAAGTAAAATATACAAAAATGACAGGAACATGTGCAGTAATAAAAATGTGATTTATTATTTGGTGATGTAGGCCCTGAAAAACACTAAACTTTATTTAGTTGGAAAATACTGTATATGCTTTAGTGTCTATTGATTATAGTTCTATATTGCTCATCTGAACAACTGTATCACATAAAAGCAATTTTCTGGTTTGTGTTTATTATCACTTAATGATTTTATTATTGTAATTTGTAGACACAACTTGCAAAAAACATTTGTTTAAGCTATTCTCCTTGATTTTCTTTGTGGAAGTGGGGTGCAGAGCACAGGAAGAAAATAAACGGTTCACTTCAGGGGGTCAAAAACAGATAATCTGTGTTCATATTATGTGCTTTGCACTTGTGCTGGGTTTTTTTTTTTATCATTTCATGTGTTTTTTTTACCATTTCATGTGTTTTTTTTACCATTTAATGTGTTTTTTTACCATTTCATATGTTTTTTTTTACCATTTCATGTGTTTTTTTTTACCATTTCATGTGTTTTTTTACCATTTCATATGTTTTTTTTTTACCATTTAATGTGTTTTTTTTACCATTTCATATGTTTTTTTTTTACCATTACATGTGTTTTTTTACCATTTCATGTGTCTGGAGCAGCTGTGATCCACATACTACCTATAAAAATAGGAAAATTGATTCTCCAATTCACAAGATAACCACTGTTGATTGTTGGATGTGAAGACTACAGAAGGTTGTTATATGGGCTGGAAAACAGAGTTTGTGTTTCAGGCGTATCTAGGTCATGATCCAATTCCTAGCAGAATAATGCTGGCAGGACTGGGAAATTACTGAAATCTTTTTTGGAGTGCCTTTCACTTGCCAAATGGTTTACAATGGACGCCGTTTGTTGGATATGGATGTTAATTTAATGAATCCCATTCTTCACTTCCTCACCATCATTCAGTCATTCTGGATTCATCGTGTACCTCTTTTTACTGTATGTAGACCTATTGTAATGTAATATTCTGTAACCTTATATTAGTAGAAATGCTACATTTGTGTACCATTACTTTGAGCTAAGAATAGAAAACGTGCTACCATTTATGCAAGCTAGCTAAAGGCCAAAACTGGTCAATCAATGAGTGTATAAATATAAGAAAATGATTATTTCAGGTCTGCAGAATTAATATTTAGGTTTAGTCTATGTTTATTTGCAATGTTCACTTAATAATTGCAAATAACTAATTAGACTTAAAACAAATTTTCTCCAAAATATGCTGAAATAATAACCATTTAGCATATTGTTAGCATTTAGCATATTGTTAGCATTTAGCATATTGTTAGCATTTAGCATATTGTTAGCAAGAAGGAAGAAAAGATTCACCAATGTTTCCAAGGCTCTAAGGCAGAGATGGGAAACTTCTATCATAGCGGGGCCCACAAAAATGTGATTATCTGATCCGAGGGCCACATTATTAACATTTATGTTAGCATTTAGAATAAAGTCCAATCTGAGCATTAATACAGGGAAGAACAAAGGGTTTTGTATTTGTAGTCTTTTTGTGTACGTTTTCTTGGTGTTTTTTAGTTTTTAGACATTTTGTGTGTTTTCTTGTCAATATGGCAAATTTTTGTTGTCTTTTTGTGTTTTTCAAGGCATTATGTTTGTTTTTGTTATATTGTTTGTGTTATTGTTGTCTTTTTGTGTGTCCTTGAATTACTTTTGTATATGTTGTCATTTTTGTAGTCATTTTGTGTTAAAGTGGTTGTTTAGTGTTGACATTTTGTGCATTTTACTGTTGTTTTCAGTGTTTATGGACTTTTGTGTGTTATGTTGGGCTTCATGTATCTTCCAACTTCATGAATTACCATTTTGTTTTGGGGGCCACACAAAATTAGACCAAGGACCACATGTCGCCCCTGGGCCGCCAGGTTGCCTCTGTCTGCTTTTTTTCCTTTCGTGTTGAAATAAATGTCATCAGACAATTTTTAAATTTGATTTAATCCTTAAAAAAAGTATCACCGAAGTTATAAAATAAACATTTATGGTCAATTATATTTGAAAAGCTTTTATCACATAGCTTTTTACATATTTCTACATCACACAGGGGCGGGATACATTACACTTGATAACTTCAAACACCATGACTGAAGTTTTCCCTCTAGTAGACGTCTTACTACTTGCGTGTTGCCCTGTAATTACATAGTAGCATCTATAATTACCACAAGTGTTTAAATCAGTAGATGTGTCAGAGTCTTGATTTCGGAAACTTGTTTGCAGGAACACACTGGAAAAGTGTTTTGGTGATGAATAAGATGAAATGATGATGCTGTGCAGCAGGATGTAATTGTGTGTCAATGTTTTCATGTATTCACTTGCCAGTAGTCTTCTTTAAACCTTTTTTAAAATACTTTACTTGTTTTTAGGCAAACTTTAGACAAGGCCTCTGATTTTCTGTGATCGTGCAAAACAAACGTAAAAAAATGGAATTCACATTCTGAATCTAAAACTGACATATTTTCTCTTTCTCTCACTTTATTTAAAATTGAGCCCCAACATGACATTTAAATGCTGTAACGCTTTGTCTAGTAATCGTGTTATCTTGTGATTAAAAAGTGAAAGCAGATCTTCATCTGAAGTGTGTTTTTAATGTGTTGTGATAAACTCATATTATTCTTACAAGATTGGACTTACCTAGCTTACCTGTGAAACCGTGTGTGAGTGATTATAGCTAGCTGCTGCTATAGCTAGCTGCTGCTATAGCTATCTGCTTTTATAGTTAGCTGCTGTTATAGCTATCTGCTTTTATAGTTAGCTGCTGTTATAGCTATCTGCTTTTATAGTTAGCTGCTGTTATAGTTAGCTGCTTTTATAGTTAGCTGATGTGATAGTTAGCTGCTGTGATAGTTAGCTGCTGTTATAGTTAGCTGTTGTTATAGTTATCTGCTGTGATAGTTAGATGCTGTGCTAGTTAGCTGATGTGATAGTTAGCTGCTGTTATAGTTAGCTGTTGTTATAGTTAGCTGTTGTTATAGTTAGCTGCTTTTATAGTTAGCTGCTGCTATAGCTAGCTGCTGTTAAAGTTAGCTGCTGTTATAGTTGGCTGCTGTGATAGTTAGCTGTTGTTATAGTTGGCTGCTGTGATAGTTAGCTGATGTTATAGTTGGCTGCTGTGATAGTTAGCTGATGTGATAGTTAGCTGCTGTAATAGTTAGCTGTTGTTATAGTTGGCTGCTGTGATAGTTAGCTGCTTTTATAGTTAGCTGTTGTTATAGTTAGCTACTGTGATAGTTAGCTGCTGTTATAGTTAGCTGTTGTTATAGTTATCTGCTGTGATAGTTAGATGCTGTGCTAGTTAGCTGATGTGCTAGTTAGCTGATGTGATAGTTAGCTGCTGTAATAGTTAGCTGTTGTTATAGTTGGCTGCTGTGATAGTTAGCTGATGTGATAGTTAGCTGCTGTAATAGTTAGCTGTTGTTATAGTTGGCTGCTGTGATAGTTAGCTGTTGTTATAGTTGGCTGCTGTGATAGTTAGCTGATGTTATAGTTGGCTGCTGTGATAGTTAGCTGATGTGATAGTTAGCTGCTGTAATAGTTAGCTGTTGTTATAGTTGGCTGCTGTGATAGTTAGCTGCTGTTATAGTTAGCTGTTGTTATAGTTATCTGCTGTGATAGTTAGATGCTGTGCTAGTTAGCTGATGTGCTAGTTAGCTGATGTGATAGTTAGCTGTTGTTATAGTTAGCTGTTGTTATAGTTAGCTGCTGTGATCGTTAGCTGCTGTGATAGTTAGTTGCTGTGCTAGTTAGCTGCTGTGCTAAAATAGAAAAAGCAATTACTCACCAAGTATATGGACACGGTAGTACAGCAGTCAGTAGCGCTGTCATTCTTCTTCCATAATATTCCATGTGACAACAAAACAGTTCCCTGGGAGAATCTGGGTCCAGGACTGTCCTCTTCCACACCACACCTGCCGTCGTGGGCTGAGGTTGTTGTCCACGGACACATAAAATGGTGTCCCTGCTCCTCTGCTTACTCTACAATTGTTTTGAAGCTTTCTCATATGAAAACGGGGACAAACTCAGTCCAATTAAGATAACAGAAACAACCGCCAAGAAAACGCCTCCACCACCACCTGGAATAAATTCCCAGTGGCCAAAAACTTCCTCTGTCGCCCATCAAAACCTCCTCACAGCTGCAGTCCAGAGGCATACTACTACAGCACCATTTCACTGCCAGCTGATGACGGAGGATCACCCACAAACATCAGCGACCCTCGCGCCGTTAGAAGCAGAGCCACTTCAACGCCAAACGGAGCCGATAACAGAGACTAACCCACAGATTTCTGCAACCTTAACACCACCAGACTTTCCCACACAGATGCCCCAACGCCAGTCAACTCCGAAAACGGAATCTCCACCACAGCCAGCTGTGATCTTCCCGCCGGGCGTTCCCGGCAAACTACACTCATTATCGGCGATTCAGTAACGAGAAATATTAGATTATTTAATGCCATCACACACTGTATACCCAGTTCTCCAGTTCAAACAATCTTAAACAAACTTAATCAAATGTTACCCACGCTGCCAGCAACTAAAATAGTGTTACATGTAGGGTTGAACGATACCACCCGACTTAAATTGATATGGACCATGAACGAGTTTAGCCTTCTCTTTAATGTTCTAAAGGCATGTGGGAAATCAATATAAATTTCTGGTCCACTTCCTAGATTAAATAGGGATATAGAACAATTTAGCTGCCTATTACAGCAGCACAGCTTCTTACAATCCTGCTGCAAACTCCATAATTTCACGTTTGTTGATAACTTCGACCTCTTGGAAACGTGCTGATCTATTAAAAAATGAAGGTGCCCACCCTAATTTACATGGAGCACAAATGCTAAAATGTGATTCACAACTCGACATGCGCATGACTAGCTGAGAATAAACTGACAGCTACAACAAACACTTCCATAGATAAGCCCCATACTCAAAATATAGAGCACCTATACCCCATAAACACTGTGCTGAGCTGTACAGAGCAACATGCACTGCAAACTAAAGCCCACTATAGAGGAGTTAACCATAAAAATCTCATCAAAATTAAAACTACAAACAGAACACAAAACAATAAAAAAATATCAGATTGCTTTCGTCTAAATCTCTCTTAATGAGTGATCTTATAACTGACCATCAACTAGGTTTATTATGCCTCACAGAGACTTGGCTCAAAAATGAAGATTTTGTTGCTCTTAATGAAGCCAGCCCTCCCAATTATGATAATCACCATATTCCCTGTGAGAGTGGTCGGGGAGGAGGAGTGACAGCAGTCTTTCACTCTAGCTTATCAGTTACATCAAAAACCAAACTTAACCAAAATGCATTCAAAAGCCTCTCGATTGAAATTTGTAATCCCAAAAACAAGATAGAAAAACCCACTTTACTGGTTATAGTTTACCATCCTCCTGGTCCATATTCGGAGTTTCTCTCTAAATTCTCTGACTTTCTCACTGATCTGGTGCTGAGCACTGATAAAGCTATCATAGGAGGTGACTTTAACAATCATGTTGATGATGAAAACAACAGCTTGAATACATTATTTACTTCACTATTAGATTCAATCGGCTTTACACAAAATGTAAACAAACCAACTCATCTTAATCATGCCCTGGACCTTGTTCTAACATATGATTTATTGACCACCTGACAATATATCCTCAAAATCCTATTCGTTCAGATCACTTCCTGTTATCCATTGAATTCAAAATATCAGCCTGCTTAAATTCTGAGAGAAGAGTGTGGCAATTAAAAATTTCACAAATTATTTTTTGGGACCATATCACACATTTCCATCATATTTTTCCTTTTAAACAAATTGCTGAGGGTCAAAAGTGTTGCAAAAGGACATCTTGTGTTTCAGCGTATAGCTCCTGGATTCTGAGAAAACCATCTAAAGATATGGAAAGAAAGAAAACATAATTACAGTAGTTGACTTTATTAACCTCATTTAGCATGTTTGGTATGATTTCTGGAGGTTTTATAACCAGTAAAGTTGTCTGAATAATGAAAGATGATGAAATGAAACGGAAATTTCTGAAATGAAACAGATGTGAGCCCTAAATGGGTATACCCTGAAATGGAATTGGGAAAAATTTGAAACGGAAAATATTATGTGTAAAAGTCATACCTTTACACATAATATTCTAAGTGGCCCTTGCACAGAACCCTATATTGAATTGTTACATGTTTGGCTTATTTAGGTCACATGACTCATTGGGTTTGAGTCCAAATAGTAGTTGTGACATCTACAATTTTTGATTAATATTGAAATTATATTCATTGAAAATTTATTTTCATGACCTAACAGGGAATCAATAGAATACTCTAAATACAATTACATGACAAAGCTTTTGTTTAAAGTTTAAAGTGTGTTTTAAATCTTTTTCTCGAGGCCAGGCTAAATGTTATCATTGTAAAACATGGTCTCCCTGTATCAAATGAATCTCTATCTTTTGAATATTACGTTAAGTGCTTTATTAAGACAAAACATCAGGTGCCAGTAAACAAGAAAAAAAGACAAGACATTAAGACAACCAGTAGATGTTGTGTGTTGTGATTGTTGCGGTGGTTCAGATGCTCGTTTGAGAGGACGGTTTCACACAGGACCGGAGGAAGTAATGGGTGTGTTGTGTCTTTGCAGAGATGCCTATCTCAATGGGAGTTATTTCAAACATCAACATATCCATGTAGGAAAGTGCTGTTATGTTATGGACAGTCCTTTTTCCTCTTCAGATAAGAGCAAAAGAAAACATCATTGGTCCAGTAACCATAGAGTGTTGTCTTATTATTTGTGGATTTTTTTTTCAACTATATTACAAACTAGTGTTTTGTAAAGCAAAATAATCTGTCTACCCTTCGTTCTTTGGTTATTCCGTATTCAAAATAACATATAAACAGTGTGGTTATTTTGTTTTAGACTTAAAACCCAAATAGAAATACAGAAAAATGAAAAACCAGACAAGCAGTGTTTTTCTGTTTTTAAATTAAATCTGCTGTTTGTGTGATATTTGGATATGTACGGGAAAACTATGCACGAGAGCTTCACGTTTTAAGCTCACCACACAGAGAGGATCCACAAATGGGGGCAGACTTTTTCACTGCTATGTTTGATAAAATTATCTTGTCATGTTGTCCACCTCACACCAATAGTAAAGAGGTGTAATATGTATTCGTTAAAGAGTTATTGATGCTGCAAGTCTGAATCTGTGAACATCTGCCAACTTTAACCAAACAGTGTTACGGTCCAAATAGTATTCATATAAAATGGTGACTGACTATCGACTGTGAGGCTGGTTTGATGAAATATAGATGTTAGAACTTCTACGATGTCACACTTTTGCAAAAACAATTAAAGCTTTTTTGAGGGCAGAAGCTGAGTTGGCCATCTGATGATATACGAAAGAAGAAGAAGAGGGCTATTAAAACATTTGCATGTTAGAATGTCGCGAGCCACTAACGGCAGCTGTCAACACACGTCAAAGTTGATCACAAGAAACAAGGAGCACCAGTAGACTCATTACACCACCTCTGGTTCCGTTAATTACATATCATGTGCATGTTTTTGTAACATCCTTTTTTATTTGGATTTATTTATGTATTAATAACGTTTCAATTCACCAGTTCATCAGTAATGTGACACATGCGTTGATCCTTTTTTAGTCCAGGAGTAAAAGTCCGCCCCCGTCTGTGGGTCCACTCTGTGTGGTGAGCTTAAAACATGAAGCTCTCGACCTAGTTTCCCTTGAATATCCAAATATCACACAAACAGAATATTTTATTTTAAACCAGAAAAACTTTGGTTTTTGATGTTTCTGTATTTCTGTTTTGGTTTTAAGTCAGTAAAACAAAATAACCACTCTGTTTATTTGTTATTTTGACTTGGTTTTAAAACAGAATAACCAGAGAACGAAGGTTACACGGATTGAAAATCAAACAATTTTTACAATATTTTGCACTTGAATGTTAATGACTTGCTTTCTCTGAACACTTACAGCAAATCAAACCTCATCTACGAGGAATAAATCGGAGGTCATTATTTATCCAACTGTAAGCCACTGCTGAGTTATATCCAATAAATATCAGAATGTTACCTACTGTATATATTTGCTGGGCCGTATTAACTGTTACTGTATGCACCTGATTGTGAATCATTATTAGTAGTGTTACCTGTACAAATGTGTCTTTATCTGGTTAACATGTCCAGAGGATTATATTTGAGAAATAATCTTAAATTTTAAACTTTTCCTTGTGGGCAAAACCTATGACACATGTTATGTTTTTAGTATTTATATATTGATGATCATTTAATTTACTTTTGGTGCCTGAATTCAACTGTAAAATAATTTTCCTTTATTGCACAAATTAAGTTTTATGTGAAATACATCCAGTGGGGCATCATATAGGCTTAACATGTCAATTCCATGGAGATATTTATAAAGTGACATAAAATTAGGTTGTGGAAGGGGGGTCTATGTATGTATTGGTTCCGATTAATATAAAAAATTGGAAATTAAGTTTTGGACAATATCGGATTTCAGCAAAAACCTAAGACGCAGCATCTGTCGTTTTCTGCCTTCAGTCCCCAAAATATACACATTGGTTTTGTGAGAATGTAGTATGGTTTTAATAACAGATGAAAAATGGCTTTAATTAAGGGGACCTGTAGTGAATTTTTATTGCAAGCTCTATCAATTAAACACTGTTTTTATGTTATATACATTTCCACTACAGATACTCTTTAGGATATAACAATATGTTGATGGATACCAATACAGGGTAAAAAAAAGAATAAATGTACATGACATGTTAAGGGGTAGTGAAAATGTACATAACAAAACATGTGTTTAATGTGTTACTAATACACTAAATATGTGCACCTTTTTATACAAGAAGCATTTATCACTTAAGGAGTGGATTACAACAATGTAAACACACCTGTTGTGCAGTGCCTCTACCTCCCACAACGCACCAGTTATTTAAAGCGACAGGCTGGGCCGATGGACACAATTGCACCATATCCTGACCAAAATAGTTTAATATCCATAGTTTAATGTCAGAAGGTAGAAAATCATTCTAAAAAGTCCTTTTCACATGTTTTTTTAGGAAAAGGTCCACATATTTTGTTTATTGGTAATATATTAAACATGTTTTGTTATATACATTTTCACTACAAGTACCCTTAAAACATTTCTAGCATAGCTCACCAAATGCTAAACTAATCTGGCTTTTAGAGCTGTTTGTTTTGGAGTGTGTTATGATCCAGCAGTTTTATCTTTAGCAGTATCAAGGTTTTCCATTTTTTAGCTGTGAAACTATTTTGCTCATACACCCATACTTTTCCCTTGAAAATAATTCCCTGCATCCCGTTTCCTTATCATTGTTGATCCAGTGTAACATGCTAAGACAATGGAGAGCTCAAGCTCTTTTATTTTTGTCTGGACTAGCTTTTAGTTAGCAAAGGTATGTATTAGAGAATAGTTTGCACCTGCAAGGTTGTTATTATTGAGGTTATAATTACAGAGACATACCAACTGTGAAGCTCAAATATAGTCACTCCAAGCACAAAAAACCTGTATGATTTAAATGTGGTGTCTTTGTCTGGTGTGGAGCTCCAAGGTTCAACTTGAGGTTAAAGCAGGTCTGCTCAAGTTACGTGGGTTCACTCAAGTGTGCAGCCCTAAAGTTTGAAACTCATTCCCTGTCACGTGCAGTCCTGCACCCATCAGTAGTAACAAGTGCTTTAGTGTGTGCTATACATCACCATTTACCACCCTCACCAGGGCTTTAAATTCACTTTTTAGATCAGCAGCCAGTATGGCTAGCAGATTTTCCACCAGACAAATGTTTTTCCAGCTAAAATAAAGTACATTAGATTTAAAGCGTTCATGTTTCTTTAAACATTTTTTTTTATTTTAGTTGATTACAGAAATATGTTAAAATGGTGAAAATATGAACATTTAATTTAAAAACAATGTTGTTGTTACGAATGGTGAGACTCAGGTGCAGGTCAACAAGACACGACTTCAAATTGCATACAATAAGTTTTAATAAACAACCAGCCAAAATACAAAAACAACCAGAAACAAAACAAATGCTATACTACACAAAAATATCCTAACAAAAAACAACTTCAATGAGCGAAAAGTACCAACTGAATAAAAAGCTTAACTGGGGTGCAGCAGAGTATGAGGGAAAGGAAGTCCGGCAAATGTCAGTGGCAGGTGGATTGCTGACGGGGTGATGGAGGGTGAGTGGTGAAGCTGCGGAAGTCCGGGTGTAGGGATCCAGGGAGTTTGCAGGGGTGCAGAGGGGAAGAAAATCCGGAGTTTGTCCTGTCTTGTCCACAGAGGGTAGAGGAGGGTTTGGAGGCCAGAGTGTGCAGAGTTCCAAGATTCAGCTTTACAGTCCGACGAGGAACTGAAGTCCAGAGTGAAGCTTTATTCAGTGGAGAAGATCAGACCCAGGTGCACTTCATCAGCTGATTGGTAGACAATCCACCTGCCAAGCTGCCACCCACCTAGAGAGAACAGAGACTGCACTACCTGGCTTCCGAGCCAGAGGGCGTGACAGTACCCCCCCTCCTACGTGCACCTCCAGGTGTACGAAGCAACCGGTCAGGATGCCGCTGGCGAAAATCCCGGACAAGGGCAGGATCCACAATAAAACGCCGGGGTACCCAGCTCCGCTCCTCCGGACCATACCCCGCCCAGTCCACCAAATACTGCAACCCACGACCACGTCGCCGGACATCCAACAGGCGACGCACCGAATAGACGGGACCACCGTCCACCATCCTGGGTGGAGGAGGGGGATGGACAGGGGGGGCCAGCGGGCTCTCTTTAACCAGTCTAACCTGGGAGACGTGGAATGTAGGATGGATTTTCATAGAGGCAGGTAGTGTAAGGCGCACCGCACTGGGATTAATGACACGCTCAATAATAAAGGGACCCACAAACTTGGGAGCCAGTTTCTTGGATTCCACCTTAAGCGGAAGATCCTTAGCCCTAAGCCAAACCTTTTGTCCAGGGGAGTAGACAGGAGCGGGAGATCTACAACGGTTGGCTTGCTCCTCCATCCTCCGTGAAGCCTTCAGCAGTGAAATTCTGGCTCTTTTCCAGGTACGCTCACATCTGCGAAGGAAGGACTGAAGCGAGGGGATTGCAATCTCCCGTTCTTGGGAGGGAAACAATGGTGGTTGGTAACCTACAGAGCACTGAAACGGAGAGAGACCTGAGGAGGCATTAGACAAAGAGTTATGGGCATATTCAATCCATGGTAAGAGACTGCTCCAGGCAGAGGGGTTATCCGAGGTCATGCATCTGAGAAATGTCTCGAGGGATTGATTAGCACGTTCTGTCTGTCCATTAGATTGAGGATGGAAACCCGAAGTAAGACTAACTGATGCTCCAAGAGCAGAACAAAAGGTTTTCCATACCTCCGAGGTGAACTGGGGTCCACGGTCCGAGACTATGTCAGCTGGGATGCCATGGAGCCGAAAAACATGGAGGATGAGGAGGTCAGCGGTCTCTCTTGCAG
This sequence comes from Gouania willdenowi, assembly GCF_900634775.1. Taxonomy (NCBI): domain Eukaryota; kingdom Metazoa; phylum Chordata; class Actinopteri; order Blenniiformes; family Gobiesocidae; genus Gouania; species Gouania willdenowi. The sequence continues at coordinate 71,389,321 of NC_041049.1, forward strand.
AGGGCAACTTTGGAAGAGCAATGAAGTGAGCAGTCTTAGAAAAACGATCAATAATTGTGAGAATAGCAGTGTTGCCGTGAGATGGAGGGAGTCCGGTAACAAAGTCAACTGCTATATGCGACCAAGGGCGATGTGGAATAGGCAGGGGTTGGAGATAACCGGAACTGGGCTGATTTGGGGTCTTATTAGTGGAACAGACGGTACATGCAGCCACAAACTCACGAGTATCCTTTTTCATGGATGGCCACCAGAACCTTTGCCTTAACACTTCCAACGTCCGAGTGGCTCCGGGGTGGCAGGTCAGACGGGAGGCATGAGCCCATAAAAGCACCTGGGGACGAACAGAACCTGGGACAAACAGGCGATTAGGAGGACCCCCGCCAGGGTCCGGATGTTGCTCCTGAGCTCTCTGAACTTGGGATTCAATCTCCCAGACCAAGGATCCAACTACACATGATTTGGGAAGAATGTGTTCTGGCTCACCTGGCGAGTCCGGGACTGCAAACTGGCGGGACAGAGCATCAGGCTTGACATTCCTGGATCCGGGTCGATAGGTGAGGGAGAACTTGAAACGTCCAAAAAAGAGTGTCCAGCGGGCCTGGCGGGCATTTAGACGTTTGGCAGAACGAATATACTCCAGATTCCTGTGATCTGTCCAGACTATGAAGGGTTGTTCTGCTCCCTCCAGCCAATGGCGCCATTCCTCCAATGCCATCTTCACCGCCAGTAACTCCCGATCGCCAACGTCATAATTCCTCTCTGCAGGTGACAAACGCCGAGAGAAGAAAGCACATGGATGTAACTTTTTATCTGAGGGAGAACGTTGAGAGAGAACCGCCCCCACCCCTGTGTCAGAAGCATCAACCTCCACAATGAACTGAAGTTGGGAATCGACTTGCGTGAGGATGGGAGCGGATACAAACCGATCTTTCAGATCTTGGAAGGCTTGATCTGCCTCGGGTGTCCAAACAAAAGTCCTCTTGATGGAGGTGAGCGAAGTCAAGGGTGCAGCTATCCGGCTATAGTTCCTGATAAAACGTCTGTAGAAGTTAGCAAAACCAAGAAAGCGTTGCAATTGCTTACGGTTTTCCGGAGTGGGCCAGTCCTTGACAGCAGTCACCTTCTGGGGATCCATCTTGACCTCTCCTGCAGAAATGATATAACCAAGAAATGAAACAAAGGATTTGTGGAACTCACACTTTTCTGCTTTGACAAACAAGCGGTTCTTGAGCAGCCGCTCTAGAACCAGGTGAACATGTTGAATATGTTCTTCGGGGTTGCGGGAGAAGATGAGGATGTCATCCAGATATACAAAGACAAACCGGTTCAACATGTCTCTGAGGACGTCGTTGATCAGATTCTGGAAGACGGCAGGAGCATTGGTGAGTCCAAAAGGCATGACCAAATATTCAAAGTGGCCAAGTGGAGTGTTGAAGGCAGTCTTCCACTCGTCTCCTTGTCGGATACGGATGAGGTGGTAAGCATTACGCAGATCAAGCTTGGTAAAGATTGTAGCACCGTGCAAGGGGGTAAAGGCAGAGTTAATCAGAGGTAGCGGATATGTATTTTTAACAGTGATGTCGTTAAGTCCCCGGAAATCGATACAGGGTCGTAAGGTCTTATCTTTCTTAGCCACAAAGAACAAACCAGCCCCCACCGGCGACGATGATGGTCTGATAATTCCGGCTGCCAGAGATTCGCGGATGTATGTCTCCATGGCGGCTTGTTCGGGCTTTGACAGGTTGTACAGTCTGCTGGTAGGTAATGTCCCCCCCTGTATCAAGTTAATAGCACAATCATAAGGGCGATGTGGTGGTAAAGACAGAGCCCTTTCCTTGCTAAAAACGGGTGCTAAGTCATGGTACTCACTGGGAACCAAATCCAACTGAACTGGAAATTCCGGAGTCAGTGGGGAGATACCAATGGGGGTCAAGGCAGACTGGAGGCAGGTTTCGTGGCAGCAAGGATCCCATGTGGTGATTTCTTTTCTTTTCCAGTTGAATTGGGGGTTATGTGACTGGAGCCATGAAAAACCTAATACCATAGGAGGTTGGGGATGATCTATCAGATTGAATGTGATAACTTCTCGATGATTACCGGCTAAAACTAGCGTAACAGGAACGGTCTGCTGCTGTACCTGGGCGAGATGCAGACCATTAAGGGCTCGAACTTCTAAAGGGGTTCTAAGGGTGACCAGAGGAATGTCCATCTGCTTAGCAAGACGTCGATCCAAAAAACTCTCTTCGGCTCCAGAGTCAATCAGGGCTTGAACCGGAAGGGACTGGGACTGCCAACAAAGACATGCGGAAATTAGAAGACGAGGTAGGGAGTTCATGGTTGTTTGGCTCACCCATATCTCCCCGACTACCGATGAGCCTGATCTTTTTCCTTCCGCTGGGGACATGCAGCAATGAAGTGACCGGCCCTGCCACAATACATACAGGCATTCGTATCTCGTCGATGCTGCTTCTCCTGGGCAGAGAGTTGTGTGCGGCCCAACTGCATAGGCTCTGGATCAGGGTCAGGACGAGGAGAGGAAGGGAAGACCGGTGACTTGAAAGCAGGAGAGGATCGGGACGCTTCTGAGCGCCGATTTCTTTCTCTGCGTCGCTCCCTCATGCGGTTGTCCATCCGAGTGGCCAAGGCGATTAACTGGTCCAGATCGGCAGTTTCATCTCGGGTGGCAAGTTCGTCCTTAATGGAATCATGGAGGGCTGCATAGAAGGCTCCCTGAAGAGACTGGTCGTTCCATCCACTGCTGGCCGCCAGGGTGCGGAATTCCACAGAGAGCTCAGCCACACTGCGATTTCCCTGTCGGATTGACAGTAGCCGATGTCCCGCATCCTTCCCTTCAACAGGGTGGTCAAACACTTTTTTCATTTCATTTACAAAGGACTGATATGAATTGCAGATTGCATCTTGTCTATTCCAAACTGCTGTCCCCCAGTCTCTAGCTGACCCAGAAAGCAAACTGATCAAAAAGGCTACTCTAGACCTTTCTGTAGAATAAGATGAAGGCTGGAGATCAAATACTAAAGATACCTGAGTTAAAAAAGCTTGGCAAGAGTTAACATCCCCGCTAAACCGTTCGGGAACCGGAACAAAAGGTTCACGGGCAGGTGGAGTGACAGCAGGACTAGCAACAGGTGCAGAATTAGCTACAGCACCCACTGACTGAGAACCACCGCCTAACTGTGCTACTTTTGAAGTGAGCAGTGAAACCTGCTTCAACAAAGCATTATTGCTGTCCACTAGGGTGCGAAGCAGCGTCTCGTGCTGACCTAAAAGGGTTCCCTGATCAATTATAGCCTTCTGTAAAGGACTCCCCGATTGTGCTGCTTCAGTGCCGGTCTCGTTGCCTGCTGAGTTCATCATGGTCGGACTGTACTGTTACGAATGGTGAGACTCAGGTGCAGGTCAACAAGACACGACTTCAAATTGCATACAATAAGTTTTAATAAACAACCAGCCAAAATACAAAAACAACCAGAAACAAAACAAATGCTATACTACACAAAAATATCCTAACAAAAAACAACTTCAATGAGCGAAAAGTACCAACTGAATAAAAAGCTTAACTGGGGTGCAGCAGAGTATGAGGGAAAGGAAGTCCGGCAAATGTCAGTGGCAGGTGGATTGCTGACGGGGTGATGGAGGGTGAGTGGTGAAGCTGCGGAAGTCCGGGTGTAGGGATCCAGGGAGTTTGCAGGGGTGCAGAGGGGAAGAAAATCCGGAGTTTGTCCTGTCTTGTCCACAGAGGGTAGAGGAGGGTTTGGAGGCCAGAGTGTGCAGAGTTCCAAGATTCAGCTTTACAGTCCGACGAGGAACTGAAGTCCAGAGTGAAGCTTTATTCAGTGGAGAAGATCAGACCCAGGTGCACTTCATCAGCTGATTGGTAGACAATCCACCTGCCAAGCTGCCACCCACCTAGAGAGAACAGAGACTGCACTACCTGGCTTCCGAGCCAGAGGGCGTGACAGTTGTACCAATACCTAAAAGGTGTAATATGGAACTTTGGGTGTGTCGGAGAAGTGAACCTCTTATAAAGTATATTCTCATAACTTAATAAACAAACTAAACTCAGATGAAAATTTAATCCCTGGAACACTGTTTGAAGTGTGAAATAATAGAAGTAATCAGGACTAAGAATTACATGTACTGTAGAGAAAACGACATCCATTTAGTAATAAAACTCCTCAATTTCTTCTTCTTTTCAGATCCTCTTTCATCTTCATTTTCCCCTGAGTCAGCAGCAGCCTTCCTTTTTACAGTGCAGGTTTTTTAACACCTGATAAATATCTCCACGTTTGTTTTTTCCTAACTCATTTTATAAGTTAATTTCTTTGATACCAAACCATAACAATCACGCTAACGTTAGCACTTAGCCAATTGTTGTATGACACGTCACAACATCATGGAAAATGTAGGATTAGTGCAACCAGCAGTGTTGCCAGATATACATTTTGTTTTAAAATCTAAACACACACAAAAACCCTCAAATTTATTGGCGGAAAAACAACCCAATCTGGCAACAATGACTTGCTGTTTTGTTTCTGCAGCCTGCTGATTCAAACAGACGCAGTGGTATCTGTTTCCTTCTTCACCAGCCAAAATGGCTAGTAATGCTACAATGTTACCCGCCAAAGTTAATTTTGACCTGCAATTGACGGGTTGGAGGTTGTTAGTTTAAAACCCTGACCGTCACAGTGGTGAGTGTTTGACTTCATTACTACGTCAGTATCACTTTTGTTATTTTTTACCAGAAGCTCTGACCTATGGAGGAACCCTCATGTACCTCATGGCTTATTCCCAAGCTTTGACTATCCACAGGCAGTCAAAGTGGGCGGTGCATATAAAGGTATTAGCCAAGATGCAATCAACCCAATGGTGCGTGCAGTCCTACTGTCTGCTGATGAGGGTTACATCACTTCATCACAGTCTTTTATCTAACATTACCAGTACATTTTATTGCAAAGATTTAGTGATAGTGATATATATATATATATATATATATACATATCTGAAGATATGCAAGGAAATCATTTATTAAAATTATTACACCAGTGTAATAATACTTATGACAACAATTGTGAGAATACATTTGTTTGAAAAATTAACTTAAATCTGATATTTTTGCCTACTTTTGACTGCATGAATTACATTTAGACTTTATTAATTTCATTAAACATATTTTCATTCTTTCCACAAAAAAAGCAATTTAGCGTATCGCTGAACGTTTAACCTTAATCGGATTGTAGAGTCTGAATATGATAAGTTCTGATTCTGTCAAATATTCTGACCCCTAGTGGTGAAATAAATGATGCATCATTGCGTCCATTTATTATCTTTTACATCCTAAAACTAGGAGGAAAATTATGGGAAAATCAGCCTTTGATTCAGTTAAGACACTGTATAGTAGGTAGTCACAAGCTATAGTTTTTTAATATGGTTTTAATATAAAATGTATAAAAACATCTTTATAGAAATGGATGCATTCTCCTCTTCATTTGTGTTACTTTTGTCAGTCTTTTGTGGCTATGATTAATTATTTTATTCAGTCATTCTAAAATATGTTGCCCAATTATTATAAAAAGTCCCTGTTGTCCTCATTTCAGTGGAAAGCTGCTATAAATGGAAAAACATATTCTCTCCATTGAATAATGGCAACAGGATGTTGCCTGAGCGATGGACAAATACAGGTGTTTTCCTGTTTTACTGTAACCTCTTCCTGCACAGCTGAAGGTTTGGGTCAAAGTGTCTGACGTAAACAATTGTCCATAGAAACTGTTTATTCACGTGCATGTACATAGAACAAAATCACATGTTGGGTTCAGTGGAAATATACTGAACATTATTTATGTATGTTTCATTGTCACAGAGTAAAGTTAAAGCTCTGTGATTGATTATCTTTGTTCTCCACCTGATTAAAGTGGTAATTGTTAAAATCATTCTAAAAAGAGCTTGGTTACATTTCTCAAACTCAGGTATAAGGTAGTTTAACTTTCTCTGTTGTAGCATATTTGTTCAAAGGGGAGCAATGATAAACAATATGTATTTATTTATTGTTGTTTTTCAGACTTTATATCTTCTGTTACCCGCTTAGTCAACCAGTTATTACAATCTACATTCTATATGCAAAATATTTAATCTTATCATCTAATCTGTAAAGATTCAGAAACGATCATTTGATGAATGGATGGAAGGATGGAAATTTAAAGTGAAACTACGGTAATAGACAGAGGAGGCCAATGTACTAGTGTTTAGTACTCAAGTAAAAGTATAGATAGTTGAATAAAAATGTCATGTAAAAGTAAAAGTATTTTTATTTTATTTATTTTTATTTATTCAGTTCATTTCCGACATGGTTGCAATCACAGAAATTCACTTTGACATTCAGAGCAAAATCACATCATCCTTTTTTTTTTTTTTTTTGTCTTTTTGCATGGCGGAAAGGGCGACAGAAAAAAGCAGTTTGCTTATCTAGATCCGTCCCCTGGTTTGAACACAGATCATTTTACATCAAAGCTCGTGTCTTTCCTGGTCAAACATTCTTATCTTCTTCATACAACAATTTCATCTTTTTATTTATGTTTTTTTTTGTTTTTCCTTTTTTATGTGATGTGTTCTCGTCTGCAGTCATTGTTCCTGTTATTACTCCTCCTCACTCTCCTTTTTTTCCGTATCTCCTCGGGCTTTCTTTTCCAGTCGTTGTTTACGTTCCTCCAACTCTCCAAACTAAAAGTTCTTCTTCTTTCGAAGTAACTTCATATCCTCGGAAAGTCGCCTCAGCATACGATCCATCAGAAAGGCACATACACATACCCCCATCATTAGCAGGCCAAAGATCATGACCCCTAGCAGATAGATGTTCTCCACATCTTCCACTGACAGCAGAGAGAGACAGAGCATCTGGCTCCTCCCCCGTGCATCCATGACATATCCACTTGGGTATGTGTCCTTTGGACATGCTGGTTCGTGCTGTAGTGATCGCCTCGTCGCGAAGGAGTCGATGGCGCTCAATGACCAGTTGATGAGTTCCACGTCGTCGCTGTGTTGTTCGATGAAGAGTTGACTTGGGACCTGTATGCGTGTAGGAATATCCTCCGTGTCTTCTCCGTAAATCTTGTCAGATTTACGGATTGTTGTGTCTCTGCATCAAAGTTATTCCAGAGGTTCATGGCTCTATACACAGTACTATGTTTCCCAACGTTTGATTTGACCCTGACTAGTTTAAACACATTATTGTGTCTGAAGTCATAGGAATTTTGATTGTATGTGAAACATTTTTGTATTTGATGTGGTAGTTTTTTAAATGAAGCCCTAAATGCGTGTATTTGTGTGTTGTAGTGTATTATTTCTTGCAGTTTTAGGTATTTTGCCTTCTCAAATAATTAATATTAAATATTCTTCCTTACTTGAGTAAAAGTGAAAAAGTAGATGCTACTAAATGTACTTAAGTAAACAAGTAAAAGGTAAAACAAATGTCCCTTCAATCATAAGAGAGGATTTGTAAACCAGCAAATTCCACATCTTTTATTTTTTCAAAGAACGTCTAATACTGGTACTGTACATGAAAACAAGTTAAATCTGTTTCCCTTAAGGAACACCTGGAGAATTTAGCACTCATTATAAATAAAATGTGTAAATAAAATATTTTAAGAAAAAAAATATGCAAATGCTCAATTAAACCCAGAGCAGCTGTGAGTTTAACATTTTTAAAATATTGAAGATGTTGACCAAAAAACTAACATTTAGCGTGTTTTTACATCATGACGTCATCTTTCAAACAGGTCTTAAAAGTATTTATATCATTTTTAAAATGTAAGGAGTAGAAAGTACAGATATTTGTTTAAAAAAGTAAGAAGGAAAAGTATTTGTCACTTCTGATAATAGATTATTAAACACAAGTATCCAAATAAGAGTCCATGTCATCAAGTATTATGTTAGGAGTTAAACTTATGTAATTTATTTGCTTGAAGTTTCTCTTCTCAAGTGTTATATTTTGATCTGTTCCATTCTGGTCATACTGTACTGTACATACACTGATTCCTCCCAATGGAAAGCTTAAGTTAACAACCAGTCTTCATTACAGCAGTAGTTGTAGGTTAGGAAGTGTTTGTCACATGTTGTGATGTGAATGTCGTCATGGTCGTTGTCTGTCTGAATACCAGAGGCGTGTTGGCTTTGTTTGGCCTTCATCTCGTTCAGGAATTTGCTTTGCTTCATGTTTCTTCAGGGGTCTCAACAACCATTAACCAGTCTTTTCCTTTGTTATGTATAACATTCCTTGGTCCTTATTCACAGCAGTTTACACAATGCTGCACTTTTGGATTTCATGACATGTGAGAAGAACCTGAACAGAGACGTAAACTATCAATCCTTAAAGTCCACAAACTGTAAAATATGCATGTGGTCTGTGGCTGATATGGTCTTTAGTCAGTTAACAGCCTGTATACGTGTATAAGGGTATTTTATAACTATGCTGACAGTAAAAAAAAAGTGTTACGTTGTGTTGCTCTGGTGCTCAGGGTTTAACTAAGCTCTACCTCTTCTCTGCTCTTATTATCTGAAACTAATCCTGTGAAGTTGCATTCGGTGAAAATTGACATATCAGTATCACAAGTGCTTACATCTGGTTTTAATATTATTATTGAGAAATGTCCCAATGAATTAAACCACATCCTGACATTAATTTTCCTGCAAAAGAATGAGATATTTTTAAGAAGAAAATCCCACATTTTTTTTTTTTTTATCTTTGTAATATTAGAGGGGTAATGTGTCTATGGTAATCTTTATAGTGATTTTTATAGTTTTTTGTGCATGTGTTACTTTGATTTTTTTTTCCCCACAGATTACTAATGATTAATGATGTCATATCACATCAATTAGACAGTGATGTGTTATTTCTTATCATACAATCAAATTGAAATGTCTGGCGATGTAATTTGCTTATCTATTTATTTGCGTCTGCATTGCCTGTCATTTAATGAGTGGATATGAGGTCTTTGATATTACCAGTGGTCGATTAGGCATGTAAAAAATGAAAACTCTTTGTGAAAGATGGAAGTCAATCTGTAAACGGGTTTCACGGTGCAGACAAAAAAAAAAGCAATCATTTCTCTGGGGTTAAATATCTCAGACGCTATTAGGGTCTCATCTCTGATGAGTGAGACGATGAGTAACAGTCAGTAATAGAATCAGGCCATAGAGCATGAAATGAGTGAATTTAGTTTTCTGCTCGTTGATCTGATGGGAAACCATCAACGTAGGTTCTATTCATAGAAACTCACCACTGACGAGAACAAAGAGACTTCAATGGAATTTACAAAAGCGTGGAAAACATTTGAATTATTTCGATTTGTTTATGTTGCATTATGGAAGGAAAATAAAATGATTTTTTTCATATCCCTGCCATGAACTGGCAACTTTTCCAGGGTGTAGCCTACTTTTTATTTTAGTGAGTTGTAATTGCCAAATGAAAATTGCCAAATTCATTGTTCTAGTAGGAGTTCTTATTATTTTGTCCTTTGTCCTGTAACTCCTCCTATGCTATTAATGCAGCACTAATGACACGTATGTCATCGCATATAGACAATATCAAGGATGTGCAGTTGATGTTTTATGGAAAACCTAAATTTTAAATATCTTTACAAATATTTATTGTACAATTCTGATGCTTACAATTATGAAAAGATCATCTCAAGTGGAGTATTTTATCTGACTGGACCAAAGCTGTACGACCTACCAGTAAAAAGATTGGTGTTCATGACGTCACAAAAAAAAATAAAAAATATTTTTCCCTTGGCCACAAATTGAAATACAGTGCTCAGACTGGTACCATTGAACAACATTTTCTTTCCATGTGTGACCTTGACCTTTCCTCAAGGTCATATTTAAGGTCATGGTCAATCTTCTGTTTTCCCTGCATCATTACTTTCAATTTATTGAGTAAAATTAACAAACTTGTCAACAAATCCAGATACAAGTCATTTTTGCCAAATACGTATTCGCCTTGTGACTACAGCTGTTGCCTAGTTGTATTTTCAATTAAAGCTGCTCGGGATAAACATTTTTTTTTTATCAGACAAATCTATAGTGTAGGCCTCATAGATCAATAAATTGAGGATAATTTGCTTGAAATAAAGATGTAGTAAGTTGAAATTGCTGCTCGAAAGTTTCTTTTCAGCTCCACCATAAACACTTTGATCTTCTTAACAGTTTTTTAGTTTAACATTCTTACTGAGGAGAAACCGAAGAGCTTTCAACAATTAATACAAAAACTAAGTAAGGAGAAAGATAAGGATTATATAAGAATAAAAATAATGGCTGTTGATAAAGTGGTTCAGTTCCATACATATAAGTGGTATGTTATTGAGATGGATGTAATCACACTAAGCCAGGGGTGGCCAATCCTGGTCCAATCAGCATGTTTTAGATGTTTCCCTCTTCCAACACACCTGATTGAAATGACCAGGATCGTTATCAGGATTCTGCAGAGCTTGATGATGAGTTCATCATTTGAATCAGGTGTGTTGGAACAGGGAAACATCTAAAACATGCTGGATAGTGGATCTTGAGGACCAGGATTGGCCACCCTTGCACTAAGCGGTTGTTATAATGACTGGTTGAAACAAAGGATTGTCTGAGTCATTCCATGTACTGCATCTGGATGGGAAAATCCACTGCATGAACGAGCTGCCATTCAGCCACATGATCGTCTCAGAGGTTGTTGAAGAGAAAGATTTCTCAATATATCTCAAAGATCAGTTAGATAACAGAGCTGTTTCATAAGCTGTCCTTTTGTGTTGGTGACTTGTATGTTTTTAATTATTTTTAATTTTTTGGGGGGGGGGGGGGTATAGACCACTGGTTCCCAAACTGTGAAATGTGAACTTTTGATTATTTCCATCTCAAGCTAATTTGTATTGGTATTTTTCACGTTATAAAATATGTAATATTTTCACCGACATTCGTTGGTTTGTTTGTTTATCTCTTAGCAGTATTACGTCAAAAGCACATAAAGGGTTTTTATCCAAAAACAGACCTCATGCCATGGAAGATTCCAATAAATTTAGGAGATGAATTGTATTCAATTTTTTTTTCGATTTCAATAATCTGAAAAATAAAAAATCCCTTTCTCTCATTATTGCTGAAATTTCAAAAATGCATATCTTGATTCGTAATTGACTGATCTTAGTGAAATTTGACTCAGTCATTTTGAGTTGGTTCTTTAAAGCTGCAGTATGTAAGGTTTAATCACTTGTTCAAAAATCCATAATAACCCATTGTAATTCAAAGACTAAAGGTGATCATTCAAGGATCAAGAGTATAAGCAATGATAACAAGAAGGCATTCAATGTGATGTATATCATTTTTACATAGTTTTACACAAGTCTTTTCAGGTTTTTAAACCTATTTATTTTGCTTATTTGTCTAGGACCAAGGATGTGGAGCCTGTGGTTGGGAAGGAGATCCAAGTTACTGTCTGCAATGAAGAGAAAGTCGTTTGTGGAGTAACAAAGCACACGACATGTGCCGATATGATTCAAGCATTACTAGACGATCACAAATCAATTCCAGAAAGCAAGCGACTCCTGCATGGAGAGCCCAAAGACTTCTGTCTTGTGGAAAGGTGGAAGGGTTTTGAGAGGGCTCTGCCACCGCTCACCAGAATCCTCAGGCTTTGGTACGCTTGGGGTGACCAGCGATCCTTTATTCAGTTTATCCTTGTCAAAACCAGTGACTTTGTACCACAGACCCCAAAGAAGGCTGTAAAGGCCAAAGGTGCCAGGCCAAAGCGATGGGACAATGGACGAGGTCAGTATTCCCAGTCCTTACCAGTCGAAAAGCAGAAGCGCATGGTGAAAAAAGCTTTTCGGAAACTGGAAAAACTTCACAAAGAAAGTAAGAGCTCCCCTGGTTCTGAAGAGATCGACCGCATGGTGCAGCTTATTCTCAACCAGGACCACACCATCAGAGAGCAGCTCCATCACCTAAGGGATCTGGATCTAGGCATTGAAAACTTTGAGCAGCAACTGCAGAGCGAGGCTGATTGTGCGAGTTCATTAGCTCAAGCTTGTGGTCCAACCATGGAAATACAAAGCGAGGAACAGCTGCAGGAGTACTTGTACATCTCTAGTTGTTCCAATGGCGTGGAACAACTAGAGATGCAGATTCAGAGGCACCGGGAGCTCATTTTCCAGCTGTCCAAAGACATTGACGGGGAATTACAGATGTCCAACTCTTCTTTTAACCAAGAGGAAGGAAGTGAGTGGGCAGGAGCCGCTGGTCCTTCCATGATCTCCTCTGACACTGCAGACGAGTCACTCCACATTGAACTGCAGAACCTGCATGATGAACTCAAACACAGCATCTTTGCTGGTGTGTCTCTCCAAAAGCAAGCAGCTGATATGGAAAAACAGCTAAAGTACTTTGACAACATGCTGGTGTCTAAGGATGAGGAGTGCTGGCAGCTAGCGGCGCAACTCAACTCACTGCTAATCACAGACGGCGCAGAGGAGAAAAGGGCCGTACTCGTCCCTCTGAAAAGCGAGACTCAGTGTAGCATTTCCCAGACGGTGAAACTCAAACACAGTCTGTCCCCTCTGGATGTTACAGACACAGACTCAGACACGGGGATTAGCTCTACACACAGTCAGGACTCACTGTCACCGTGTCTCGAACTCCCTCCCCCACTGGACACAGACGTTTGAGGAACCCAGTCAACCCTGCAATTAAGACAGCAGCTTTATTTTCTACCTTCCACATGTCTTCATTATATTTGGTCCTATGGGCAGTGAGGCCTGAGGGACAATGGTTGACATGGTTGTAGCTTCTTACCAACATACAGTACTTATTAAAGCCTCTGTATTGATGAATCATGCGTTAAAAGCAACAAGTATTTTTAAATCTGTGCAGAGGTGTCTTTAAAACACTTGACCATGGTTCCATGTTCCATTAACAGACAGTAAGGATTAGTGATCCAGAGGCATATACTTCTGCTATAACCCTTATCATGCTTCTCTGCATTGTGGAAACGAGCTGAAACTTTTGAGCTTATGCAATTTGAAGGGGAGTTTTAAATAGGTATTTAACTGCTCCCTCTGCCCACACCAGAAACAGTAGTTAAAGATTAAAGGCAAAGGAGTGTGGTGAGTTGGCAAAACTGCAAAAGGATAATTGAGTTCGTCAGTTTCTAAATGTTTCTAAATGTAAAAAGAAATAGCAAAACCCACTAAAGGCAAACTGCAGAAATGACAGAATCCTTGTGTATGTTGTATTGCCTCATAATAGATCTAGTACTTAGTTTGGGCATCATTTCAGATGACTCAGCAAGTGTGAAAATACTTGCATTGAAAAGGGCTCGAGAAGCTTTTTAAGCCCATGAAGGATTTGAAAATAGTCATACAGTATGATGACTCATCACGAGAATCTATTGGTTTGTATTGTATTATAAACTGAGGCTGCTCTGATTAGGGTTTTGGAGCTAAATTCCTGATCAGTGGAAGTGATACCAGTTGACTGAATCATTGATTATCTAGCACGTGGAAAATTAACAAGTATTCTTTTTTTTTTCTCATGGTGCAATATTTCTAATCGTACTGTTTTAGACAACATTATATTTCATATTATAACATGAAATTTGCAGACGTGCACTAACTTACTCTAAAGCTATTTAAAACACCAGCGCTCTGTTGTTGACAGGTAGATCAAAGTAGTTCTTTGCTGTTCAAAAAAACATTTTTATAAAATAATTTAAAAAGCTCTTCACACACACTTTAAAATCTCTAGACTGGTGATACCACTTAAGCAGTGCATTAAAAAAAAACAATGTTGTAAAGTTTTTTATGTCAACTAATTGTCTTGTTATTGATAAGCTTTCATCATATTTTCTATTTGATCTGCTGTTACACATTGGTTGCTAGAAATTGGTTCCTGAATCATTTAAGCTTTTTATGTTTGTATTTACAAGACACTCCCTCAAAAATCCGCAGCTTTGTGAAAGATAAACATGCTTAAAAACTAATTGTATAGGTCCAGATTATTTTTTATAATAAATGTCAGAGTTTCCACTTTTATTTAATAGTGAATCATGTTATTTTGCTGTTCAAAATCCTGCTTAATTTAACAATGTATTATTTTATAGATTTTAGAAAAAAATGGCAAATCTATTTTTTGAAGATATCTGAAGTTTTTGATAAGTCACACTTTGTACAGAAAAGTATTTTTGAAATGTTTTATATTAAAACACTTTATAACCAAATGTTGTATTTTTGCTGACAAACATCATCAATCATATAAATCATATTTTCTAATTATATTAAATTTTTTTACATTAGAATTTCTCAGTGAAGTTTTTCTGTGGGACATTTTTGTGCAGTTTGCATGTTCTCCCTGATCATGAATCAAAGCACCATTGTTATTGTTGCTTCATTAAATACTTGACCCTGTACAAAACAGTAAAAATTGTATGAATTCAAAAGGCTTTAAAATGTGCTGTGATTTGCCAGTATTTTTGTTACATACATTTTACTGTGTAAATACAATTTTGGACAATTTACCAAAAATAAAATAAATTGGTCAAACTATAAACTGTTTATCAGCTATTCGATTGAGTTTTAAGGTGTCACTAATAACTAACAATTGTTGTATCATAAAATCTAACTTTTCATTTCAAATGTACATTTCAGCTTTAATAATAAAAATCATGTTGTCGTTAAAAAAAAAAACTAGAATGTTTTCTGCACTTGTGGTCATAACCATCCTTATTTACCTGCTTATCCAGATCCAGATGTCAAGGACACACAATGAACATAGATAACTTCTAAACTTTGGTCATGGAAGTTTGTAGCTGGGTTTCCATTACCTTTGGAAATGCAAAATTGCTTCGTAATGGAAACACCCGAATTAATAAAAATAAACACTCAAATATCGCTAAAAAGTTTTTACGCTTTCATGAGGAGGAATTTCAGACATTTTGATATTGAAATGTGTCACAAAAGCGCTATGGAGACATTTTTCTGTAAATACGTGTCACAGAACCAGGTCACATGACCAGTACGTGTGGACAGAAGAGGAGACCGAGATGTTTCTTAGAAATATATTTGAAATTGATTAGTGCCACATTAGACGTGAAACAACAAAGAAATACAGAGTGTTATGAGGAGGTTTGGAGCGTCCGACTTCCTGCAGTAAAGTTTCGCAGGATGAGATTTCATGGGAGTTACGAGACTCCTCCCCAAAACTATTTTCATTGGAAACACATTTAAAGCACAATTGTACTTTGTTGATACTTATTAATATTGCTTTCATTTTGCGAAAATCCGTAATGGAAACTACGGTGATGATAACTTCTAAGCAAAGAAAAAAAGCTTTAGTAATGGAAGTCACCAGCTAGGGTTCCATTACAGATTTTCGCAAAATAAAAGCAATATTATTAAATCTTGACAAAGTACAATTGCGCTTTGAACGTGTTTTCATTGAACGTTGTAACTCCCGTGAAATGTCATCCTGCGAGACGGACGCTCCAAACCTCCTTATAACACTCTGTATTCCTTTGCTTTTGGCTGTCTAATGTGGCACTAATAATAATAATAAGTATAACGTTTAGAAATCTCTTTGTTTCCTCTTCTGTCCACACGTACCGTGCCATGTTTTCTCAGAGACAAGTGGTCATGTGACCAGGTATGTCACGTTCTATGACGTGTATTTGCAGAAAAGGTGTTTCCATGGCACTTTTGCATCACATATCAATTTTGAAAAGTCTGAAATTCCTTCTCATGAAAGCGTAAAAACTTTTTCAAAAATTCATGTTTCCATCACCAGATTTTGCACATTTCCAAAGGTAATGGAAACACAGCTACTGGTGCCTAAAGGGGAAAATAAAGGAATAGCAAACCTCAGCATGTCAGGAAGACAGTTGGCCCAAAGCACAGAGTCAACAGAGAGAAATAACAGGGCTACCTTAAAGTTTCCCCCCTCCCTCCATACAGCTTTCAGTCCCTGCACCATGTAATCAGACGAGACGGTCGCCAGGGAAGCACAAACAACACCGAGCACTCTGCTCACGTCAAGGTACTGCTGACAGAATAACGCTTTGTACTGGGGGAAAAGCAGAGCTGCCTCCAGGAAAAGCTAAGGATATCTATTTCACACACTAATTGCTTGAACCCCGTCCACCCTCCTCCCCCTCTTCACTCCTTCAGCACTTCAAGCCACTCGGTAACTAAGCATGAAAGGCCACAGAGCTCACAATGTCAGCAATCTCTCACACCTGTTGATGGAAAGAGGGTTGTGACGGTATTTCTGGTATACGTTCAGTCTCACCAACACACGCTTTGTGCACGAGAAAAAAAAGCCACTGCAGGAATTTTTATTTGAATGCAAATCAGAGCTCGCTGAGCTGCTGAAAGGAAAGTGATTGTGTCATTCAGCCAAAGGCCAAGTGGATTCAAACTAAAGTCTCTGAGAAATGAAGTTTAAATGAAAGCTGTAGAAACAAAAGGGATTTTTCATCAAATTGGGAAGAAATAGTGAAACACTCTCCAGTATCAATAGAGAATTTGCCTCTTTTGTAATCATTTACTTTTTCAACTTCACCAAATAACTTTTTATTTTCTAGTTTTAATGTCTTACCAAATTCCACAGAATAGGCTTTATAACAGTGAGCAGCACTCTAGCTGCTGTCATGATTCCAAATGTTAACACTGTTGCTCAGCAACGGCTGTTAGCATTAGCTGCCTAACAAAAGTACAATAAATGACATTATCATCATCATCTTTACAAGGTTACTATAGCACTGACAAATTATATTTCCAGCATTGGCCTCTTAGAGGACAAAACCTCCAGAGTCAAATGGATCCAGAGAAATGATTCATAGCTCTCAACACTGACAGATCTTAAGAATGTTAGTGGCCACGTTTACATGGGAGCTTTAATTCCTCTTTAAAGCAGAATAAAAGATAATCCCTCATTAAACTGACCTTTTAAACACTTAATTCCTACTACTAATTTAATACTGAATTAAACTTAAATCCGAATTTGGTGGCTGATTTATTCCAATTTAAATTTAAATTTAATAATTCCTATATCTTGTAAACATTTAATTCCTCTTTAAGTTAATTCAAGTCGTTTTGGGGGTTAGGGTTAGGGAAGACTAGCCGAGACAATTTATTTAGAAAGTGTCTATTTCTACGGTTGCCGTACGGACAACCCCCGGTGCTATTGGTACGGTTACCAAAGTGCAAGTAGTGTACGTGCTTCTTAGGGTTATGGTTAGGTTATGGTTAGGTTATAACCCAATATAGCAACAATTTTTAGGGTTAGAGTTAGGGTTAGAGTTAGTCGGATAGCCACTGCCATTTATTTAATAAGAGCCTTAGAAGACATGGATATAATGAAACGAGTGGATGGATGGAGGCATCGATGTGCGAATATTCACACGGACACATGAACTTATTATACACACGGACATCTGCAAATGGAACAGGTTTCAGACGGGTGATACTAAAATCAAAGTAAATACGTCCCCGTACTACATTCACAGGCTGTAATATCACCAGTTTATCATTGTACCAGTTGTTAGAGCTACTATGTTTTACCATATTTATTCCTGGTTATTGTTTTCCAAAGTTTAACTGGGCTTTATTTACCAGTGATTAGTTCCTATCTCCTCCTGCTCTGTGGACCAAAGTGTGTTATTGTTGAGCTGCTGCTTCAAAACTAAATCAAAATAAAGGTGAAAACAGTTCTAATGTGGTGTTCTGTGTTACAGCTGACAATAAAAGGTTTGTCGTGTCCAATCAGAGCCTTCCCAACCCCCAGACTTAAAGCTAAAATATATAAAGCCAAATAAACCGGTTTTCCGTGTAAACCTCAATTCGGAATTACTATTACCATGTAAACATGTAGCAGAATACTTTAATTCTGAATAATTAAATTTGTAATAACTAATTAAAAAGCATAATGTAACACTATGTCTATTTGTTATGGCATTTTTGTAAGAAAAACATGATTATACTTTGAATGAACCATTTTTATACTGGAAAAGAAAGCATTATTAGCCCGGCGAAGCCACACCCCCTTCTTTATTTTTTGTAAGAAAGTGGGTGTGGTGATGCGACTGTTTCTGCTCACTTCCTCACCCCAGAGTTGAATAGAACCTTGAATAGTATTCCTTGATGATACAGTAAATTATTTTAGCAAGATATTGTCACTTCCCACAGAACCAAATTATTATTCATGGGATACAGTGATACAAAACTGTCCTTACAGAAGTACAATATAAAAACTGGAGAGCTTTTTGAAACTACACAGAGAAAAAGATGATGTTATGAAGGCTTACTTGCCAATAATGTGGATAAAAAATAATAACATAAACTACCACAAAACTACCAACTTCCTTAGGACTTTCTTCTAATAAAGTGATTTAACTTTACGTAATTGCACCAAGAAGAATCAATGCAGTTTGAAGCTCCAAATATTGATATGATTTGCTTCAATTGTATGCTTTGTTGTTGGTAATATACTGTATTATACAATGCACCAACTCCATCTGCTTAAATATTTGCAAATGGCTGTTAGTAGCATAGTGAATTGTACAAACCTTAAGTATAATAAACCAGAGAGGAGTCCTGTTTTATTTATTCAATTACATTTATTTTTATTATCAAAAAGGAAAAAATCTATCAATTGTAATAATGCATGAAAATATGTAATCTATAATGTTTACATTTAATTATCTATATTTTTTTGGTTGGTTTTTAGATTATTTTATATAGATTGTATTGTTTTTATTAACAACTTCCCCCTCTTATATTCATATGGATGTACGTGAGGTTTATCCACCCCTTTGTTAATAGTTACTTACCAACTTTTAAACATTTACTGACAACAACAATTATGTTCACTTACATGATCATTAGTTTAGCAGCAAACCTGTCTTTGTGCAGCCTTACCAGTAAGAACTAAAAGCCAGTTATCAGAACCATAAGCCATAACCTGTTATTAAGAGGGGGTCAAAGAGAAGATGTCACACATCTTTATCCAGAAATATAATTAAAACATAATATTCTGGCTCAGACTTTGACGGAATCAAAATAGGGCCTAAAATAACACGATGCAACAATGATAAAAGACTACAATGAGCATTGTGGTTAGTGTTTGAAGATGGCTAAAAGTGACAAAAACAGTTTATTTGAAATGTCTGTGCATATTCAGAACTAATGCATGCAGCAAAAGAATTTGATGAGAATGTTTGAAATATTGTCTCTTTCCATGTAATTCCTCACAAACCACTATTTCAATTGAAAATGATAAAACTTGTTTTGTTGTTAATGTGAGCTGCATTAGACGCCTACTTACAGTATAGGCTATAATATAATATAAATATAAATGAGAGTAGGTGACCTTGTCATAATGTTTTCAGTCAATTCCATTTGGGTTCAGTGAGGATACGTTAGGACTTGTCCGCCTGGTTCTAAGGCCTTCGGCTCAACTGCTTTAATCAAAGTACACTTGGAGTGGCGTCCTTTCCAAGAGAAATAAATCATCTGATAAATGTGCAATAAATGTCACCGCTGCCAGTTAGCAATGGTTGCCAGCAAATATCGGGTGAGGAAGAGTACGTGTTTGTTTTTGTGGTGACGTTTCAGTTGAATGGTTTTACATTGTTGGAAATGTAAAGTATCTACTGATTCACATTTACATGCAGTAATAATTTGTGCTACTGATGCTATATTAGCTAACACTTATTTTAGACTCTTCATAGACCAACATTTAAGACGTGAACCTTTTGTTTTTACAGTTGACAAATCACAGTTTTTATGCTACGTTAGTGAAGCCTGGATTTATCTCCGTTAGCGGGCTTCACCTAACCAAACGTTCTCCGTCAGAGAGAAGCTGTCCTATGAAGCACGATATCAACATGTTAATTGAGTTGATTTCAGCCTGGCTACGTGTGCGCTCCTGTGACAAGGGGACAACCCAGTTGTATTGTGATAAAATGTTGTTTTTAACTTGTGCCAACAATTTACATTTATACTTACTTTATTTAAACTAACTTACTTTATAAAATGTTTTAATGAGCAGTTTGGGTTTTGCCCTCTGGGATTTTGCTCAGTCATCAAGCAGCTCCAGCAGCAGATATACTCTAATGTCTATGATGCTGTCCAATCACATGCAGTCTTTCATTACATCGCCTTGCAGACAAAAGTCATGAAGAAACTAAAATATTCTTTTGGGTTTGTCAAAAATTTTAATTTACAGCTGAATATGAATTAAAGTCATTATTATGTTAAGTTTTCATCGGTGACAGGATAAAGTATTCTAGATCTTAGCGATAATAGTTTGTTTCTTCTATAGTACATTGTTTTCACTCCATAAACTAATCGGTCATCACTTGGTCGTTAGAATCTTAGATATATAAATAAAGTAGTTCTGACTCTGAGAATAGTACCAATGTTAAACATTGGGGGCAGCGACTGTCACTGATTGATTGGCAGTTCTCTGAAGAAGAAGAAGAAGAAGAAGAAGAAGAAGAAGAAGAAGACGTTTCCAGCTCATTTGAAGCCACAAGTCTAAACTGGGTGTAATTTGTTGTTAAAATAGTTGCATTGAAGTTTTTTACATAAATGAAATATAAACAAGCTTTTGGTACCAGTGTTCATTTTGACACCAAAGTTTTTTTGACGAGATGATATTTAGTTTTGGTCAAAATTTTGTCATCGGAGCTATTTCAGTTATAGTCTAATTTTAGTCAACTAAATCTGTTACAGATATAGTCGACTAAAATATAAAGCATAAGAGTTTATGCAATTTTCAAAGACTCATTTATCATTTATTAACCTAACATGGGATGATATCAATGTGCAAACACAATCAGTTTAATTACTATTAGAAATGAGTTGGTATCTGTTTCCTTCTTCACCACATAAAATGGCTAGTAATGCTACGTTACCTGCCAAAGTAAATTTTTATCCACAATTGGTGGGTTGGCGGCTGTTATTTTAAAGCCCTGATCACATAAGCTTATGATTAACAAACAAGTGGACCAATCCGATTTATTTATTGCTTTTGATTATTTTAAACAACAAATTCAACATAATCTTTTCCACAGAGCTTATATCTCTTACATTCCATCAGTCCATTAAACAAACACCAGGTTACATGAAGATGGCTGAACTTTTCAGTTCCTGACAGACTGATTGTGTGACGTGTGATTAGATACGTCAGTGAACTTTCACCTCCTCAGAAAAACACAACATGCACTCTACATTTTTAAACATTCACTTCCTGTATGATTGCTGATGAGTAGCTAGCACTGATGGGTTTTACACGTGTTTTTACAATTTCCTGATGAGGAGCGATCTTACCATGCCACCATTAATTCAAGGGTCACAAAAAAGCTCCACTTAAAGAATGTAAATAAGGAAGCTGATGTTTATGATCCTGAATCTCTGGTTTTGATTATGAAAAGGTCGAAATTACATTTTGACGTCATATATTTCATTCCATTAGCACTGACTTTATGTTTTCCATCCTTTATTAATGCTAATAAAATCATATAGTAGTTTGGTCTGCTCTGTTTCCTGATTAAACATTAATAGAAAATATGATTCAATAAAGATGTGTTTAAAGAGCCACAAGAAATGTAAGACAAAGGAAGGAATGATGATCGTGGCTCAGTGGTAGTGTGGGTCAACCAATAACCAAAGGGTTGATGGTTCGAATCTGGCTATATCCAGGTCATTGTCGTTGTATCCTTGGGCAAGGCACTTTACCCACATTGCCTGGTATGAATGGGTATGAATTGTTGGTGATGGTCAGAAGGGCCGTAGGCGCCAATTGGCAGCCACGCTTCTGTCAGTATGCCCCAGGGCAGCTGTGGCTACATTGTAGCTTAGCACCGCCGGTATGACTGATGTGAGTGAATAATGGTTTCTGTACGTGCCTTGAGTCTCCTTGAAAAAGTGCTTTATAAATCTGAGCCATCATCTCCTTTTTCTGATGCCCTACCTCTGAGTTTCTACTAATCCCACCCTCAATTTGTTGTATTGATGCATGCAACAAAAAAATTGCCTATCATGTGGTCATGTCTGCACTACGCTTCATAATTCCAGTCCCAATGTTACTCAATAGATAGATAGCCCCATTTCCTGGTTCTGGGGTTCTTCCTTGGGCGGTGTTGTTTTGAATGGGCCTCATGTGGGGAATCATTTGGGTCCCCTGGCGGTGGTGGGTGGGTCCCCGTCTCTTGTTCTGGATGCGCTTTGCCGGGGGGTGTTGGTTCTGTCCAAACCTTCAAAACCAGTCAAAACATATTTCCAAAACAACTCAAATAATAAATAAAACCAACAGATTTATAAATTGATTCAACTCTTGAAAATGGATCAGACTGGTTGAGGACAGACTGGCTCCCTCCCCAGGGTTAGGGGGCCTTCTGTTCAAAAATACTACTGTATACAAGAACCAAATAAAAATAATAATAATAATAAAATTGGGACTAACCAGGAAAGGAGAAATCAGACCTTGAAAATGCAGTATTTGGATGCCACTGTCAGCCATCTTACTACAGATCCATGCATGTCTTCAAGCTGAACAAGGAAGACTCCTTCAAATGGGTAATTTGATGTATTTAAACCTCATCAAACCAGTAGGAGTTGTGTGAATGTAGTACTTCCTTGAGTAATCACTACATCACTTTGGCAAACATGTCGACCTCCACACGTGTGTGTTTAAAATACTTTTCATTGCATTGTACAGCTTCTCTATCACTTCTTATTGCTACTAGTAAAGGTTACATGTAATAGTCTTTCAGTTGAACTGTATAATACCACTCCTTCATACCTGCACACATCTGAGCAACTTAATAATAATAATAATGCATTGGATTTATGTAACACCTTATTTTGGTGACTCAAAGGACTTTTATTCTTTCACTCCACACTTAGTGGTGGTAAGCTACTATTATAGCCACAGCTGCCCTGGGGCAGACTGACAGAAGCGTGGCTGCCATAGAGCACCATCGGCCCCTCCCACCACCATCAACACTCACTCACACACTACATTCATACTAGACAATGTGGGTGAAGTGCCTTGCTCAATGACACAACGACAATGACTTGGCTAGAGCAGGATTCAAACGCCAACTCTTTGGTTATTGGACGACCCACTCTACCAATGAACCACGGTCGCCCCAACTGAGGTTGTGTTTGCTAACATTGTTTTTAATCAGTATGTTGTGAGTTTATTTAATAAAACTGGAAGAAAGCTGTCACACAGTTATAGTTTAAACCTTGGATTGTAGTTTGTTTTTATATTAAAAGAATTAAACTTTATCAGATCGACTTAAAAATCTAATCAGCAACTTTTTACCCCAAACACCAAAGAGTGACAAAGCACTTTTTATTTGAATTTCAATCAACAGAAAATGTACATAAAACTGTTAGAATTGTTAGATTTAAAAAAACTGGCAACCCAAAGAGTGAGTTATAAAGTGTTTCCCTTTTTTTCTTCCATCAAATCTCTCAGAAGAACAAGAAGTTGAGAAGAAATAACTTAAATCAGAAGCTGTTTGAAGTCGCAGACTACTGACGACTGATGCCCTGTGCTGTGTTAGATCTGATGGGCCTTTGATGGCCCAAGTAAGAGGCTCCTTTGTTTCCTGCTCCATGATAACAGAACTAATCTGGGCACATTTCCCCTTTAAAGCAAGTACTTTGAATTTTATCCCCAGTCTCAAAGATTATTATTTGGCCCTTCCTTCCTGAGAGAGGGTCTCTTTCCCTTCATCAAACTCAGCTAAACATGTTTGCACTGAGAGTACAGTATGCACCCCCCCCTCCCCCACCCCAACGTACGCATATGTAAATGTGCTGATTTCTAATGGGTAAATGATGGAAATAAATGACCCTTCTCTACAACTCATGGTGGCTTTCCCTAAGCATTCAATGCCATGGCAATAGAAAGCATGCTCAGCTCCCCTGGTTGCTACTGTCTGTTAAAGTCTCCATGGAAGCATTGTGGCTGTATTCAATGGTGCCAAAGTTTCTTCATGATTTTTCCTTTGATGCAATGTTTAACTTTTTAAAAATAGTCAAAGACAAAAGCTAAAGCTTTTGGGGTGGGAGACACTGTCAAATCCAGACTGCTCTTTATCTCTCCGGCTGGCTCAGTGGATTCTTTGCTTAGATCTGAGGTTATGTTTACTTTGACACCAAGAGCTGCGTAGCTCTGCTTCTGGATGTTAGACAACGCCAAGGCCCTGACCTGGCTGGGATAGTGGAGGGTGTGGGTCTTTTTCCCAGTGGCTCAGTCCACTGCAGTCACAGGCCGAGGCTTCCTGTGATGTTTCCTGTCAAACAAGACTTAGGGGGCAGTGTGGGAGGAATGTGCACGATACAAACGAAGTTGGCAACAGATTTATTTACAAAGAGTATCTTTGATGGTTTGTTTTGGTCTGCAGAGGCTTAGCTCAGCCTGTGGGAAAATGCAGTAAAAGTCAGAAAATGGTGACATTCTAAGCTGAATTTTAAACAGCTGGATTCTATGTTTAACCAATAAAGTGTCTTTGAAATGCTGTGTGCAGTAATTCACTAAACAACATGTGAACACAACATGAAACAAGTGCATTCAGAGAGCGCTATCCCCTTTAATAATGATACATTACGTCCAAATGTATTCCTACCTCCATTTATTAAAAAAATTGCGATGAAATGCACAATATGGATCTGATCTGGATGACACTTGGTGCGGTGCTTGAGGCATGAACACAATATACTTGAGTCAAATTTCATGAAGATCTGTCAGTTATGAACCAATTTCTGACATTTTGCCAATAATCTGATCCAGAAAAAGTATATTAATCTAGATCTTCTATGGCGTATAATCTATCATTCAAACAAATAAGTAGAGATGGTGAAAAAATGACCTCCTTGGCAGAGATAATTAGCATTTTGATCTGAAATAATTGACTTTACTACGACTCAAACCAAAGCCCCAAAACTGCAGAGTTATCATTTAATTTATCTATTTCTCTGACGCCCAAATATCGTGTCCCAAATAACATTTGTCTACACATGATATCAGGACAACCACTTACATTTTGTAGAAGAACTAGCTGTATGACTTGTGAATTCTGGTTGAGTATTCCCATAGCAATCTATAAAACAAAGCTTCTAAAATTGTAACAATATTTCCAATTCAAAATAAGAAAAAAGTGTGTGTGAATTACCACCTTTATCTAAAACTCACTTTGGCCATATTTGTTATCACGTCCTCTAACAAATGTTGTCCAGACCATGCAGGTCAGACAGACTCCATGAAGCAGGCAGCACAGGAAGCAAAGGAAATGGCGTATTTGTGCAGAGAAAGGTCAGCGTTCACAGTGAAGCCTGGCTATTATGTCGCCAGCAGGAGAAGGTTGTAAATCTGCTGCTTCAGGAGGCGTGGGCTTACACACACGCTACAAACAAAGCAGTTAGTACAAACACCTCATTGTTATTCAAAGTATACGGGAGAACTTGAAGTGTTACCATGAAGAAGATTTTGTACTGCACCCATTGTCTTAATAATCTTTATTTTTCTATCATTGACACCTTTTCTAAAGTAAAACAAGAACATTACAGTCTTTCATTTTTAGACTCATTCCTATATAAATATTCAACATTTTGTTTTGTGTTGTATTTTTTATTTGTTTCCTGGTATAATAATATTTATTAAGGGTTGTGTTTGGGACTAAAGAGAGGGAGAATACTACCGTACGTAATATAATCACATTAGGATCTTATGCCAGTGTATAGTTGAATTAAGTTTAAATTGGTTAGCTTTAGAAATGTCGGGTCACTTTGTCTCTATTCTTGAGTATTACATGAATCCGATTACGGATCACATGTTAGAGCAGATGTTAACAGTGGTTTCTTTTGTCTGTGCTGCACAGCATGTTCTCATTAAGGTCATTTAGAAATGTCCCAAAGGCACGTTGACTCTAATTTACATAAATATCAATCACGTAAAGATTTCTGTCAAGTATAAAACGAAAAAACAACCTTTAGAGAATTATTAGAGGTTGTGAAAATGGCTTTTATTTGGGATTAATTTTGACCACCACAGGTCAGAGCGATGATAATTCAATTTTCAGTTCAATTCAACTGTATTTGTATAGCGCAAATTACAACAAAGTCATCTCAATGCGCTTATAAAAATATAAAATTCATAATAAGAAAGAAAAAACCCAACAAGATCCACTTGAACAAACATTTAGCGACAGTGGGAAGAAAAAACTTCCTTTAACAGGAATAAATCTCTGTTAGAACCAGGTTCAGAGGTGGCAGCCATCTGCGTGGACTGGTTGTGGTTAGTAGACAGAAGGACCAACAGAACAGGATAGAGAGATAGAACATCAGAGTGTTCCAGACTAGTTGAGCCGTGAACCACAGATCAGGAAGTGACATCATCAGCTTCACCTGAAACAGAGCAGAGAGAGAAGGACGAGGAGAAGACACTGACTGCAGAAAAATATGATACATTATTATCAAGTCATCATGTCTTGGCCTTGGGCCTCACTCCCAGTGCCTAGTCAGCACTTATTATAAAGGTGATGAATATCCTCCTGTTTATTGATAAGATAACAGTGACTCTAAGGTCTGTAAATGTGACCGTTTACAGACGAGCCCATGTCTGCTCTAGTGGTTATGTTATGTTGTGTTGTGTTGTGTTGTGTTGTGATTCAATCCTGTTCATGCAGACTGTAAATCATAACTAGCTACATCAGAATTGGAATCTCTTCCCGTTTATTTGTAATCAAACAGCGACTCCAAGGTCTGTAAATGTGACCGTTTACAGACGAGCCCATGTCAGCTGTAGCGGTTAAGTTAATGCTAGTATACAGTATACGCTTCAGCAAGTAAGTAGGTTTTGAGTTTAGCCTTAAAGGTGTAGAGAGTAGCAGCCTCCCGTACCAAGACTGGGAACTAATTCCAAAGGGGAGGAGCCTGGTAGCTGAATGCTCTGCCTCCTCTTCTACTTCTAGACACTTTAGGAACTTCCAGAAGACCAGCAAACTGAGAGCGGAGTGTTACGATAGGGCACTAACAGGTGTCTATAGATATACAGGAGCTAGATCATGTAGAGCTTTGTATGCTAACAGGAGGATTTTAAACTCTACTCTAGATTTTACAGGAAGCCAATGAAGAGAAGCCAATACTGTAGAAATATGTTCTCTCCTGTTAGTACCTGTTAGTATTCTAGCTGCAGCATTCTGAATTAACTGGAGACTTTTTAGTGAGTTACTAGGACATCCTGACAGTATAGAGTTATAATAATCTAATCTAGATGTAACACATGCATGGATTAGTTTTTCAGCATCACTCTGGGCCAAGATATTCCTGATTTTATAGATATTACAGAGGTGGAAGAAGGCTGTTGAAGTGTATCGTTTATTTGGTTCCCTCATTGCGCTATTGTTTAATCTATTTTTCCAACTACCTACATTGATATCACTAGTGAAATTCACAGTCAAAATCTATCATTTACCTTATGTACCAAACTGGGCTGGAATGGTATTAACATGTTTTTTGGGGTTTTTATTGTGTTACTGGGCAACACTATGTTACCTCTAACCATATTTAAATATCCATGTGCAGTGTAGAGCAGTGGTGGAGATAAAATGAACAGATCTCCTTGCAAGCAGTACCTGTTGAGAATAAAACAATTTAACAAAAAAACAAAAAAGTTCATAGAAGCTCGTAACTTTAGGATAGTTCTATTGAACACCACGTGAAACACCCACATGGACAGGAAACCTAGCCTTTCCCAACCGCCATGACATGAGAATGAGTTCATTTCACTGGTTATATAATAAAAAATAAACCTGCTATTTTTCACCATCATCTCCATTTGTTCTAAGAACTCCAACAACGTAGTATTTGAGGTTTTTACCAAACTCGCCTTTTTCTAGAGTTTTAGCCTCTGAAAAGTAATTTTCATGATGGTTCTAAAAAACGGCTGTTTTCGGGCCTTCATGCATATGCATGAGTGGGCGTGTCTGCAGACGCAGACTTTATGCCACAGCTGATCACTAAATCGATTTTCTTTTACCATCCACACACTGTTATTGTTTTCAGCCAAAAAACTGCACATTACAATAAAACACATGGATATTTAAGCGGCTGTTGTGATTGTGAGTCAGACAAACACTGCTCCATGGTGTGTGTTTATCACATCAGCAGCGGAATCAGTCAGATGTTTCAAACACTCACCGGAGCTGCTACGTCGCTTTCTTGTCATCCTCACCACTACTGATTACAGGAATATTCCATTCAAGACAATAGTCCACTTTTTTGTCCAATTGCTGCATTATATTGGGTCACAAACACGTCAGATCATGTCAAAGACAATACAAGGTGGTATAATGGATACTAAAAATGGAACTGCTTACTGCTCCTCGGGGAGGGGTTAAATGCAGAGAACACATTTACTGTATGTAGCTTTACATACGACAATGAAGTATAATGTATATTAAATCACAGTGTTTGTATTAGCTCTGAGGTAGTTTGAGAGGGAGGAGCTCACATTCTTAAAGGGTAGGAGGAGCCAGGTTTGTCAGAAGGAGGAGTTTCTCGCATTGTGACGTCACAACGTGAGAAAAATCCAACTCGTCCGTTTTGAGCTGACTTTTTACAAAATGTGGAATAACAAGGGAGGGA
Organism: Gouania willdenowi; assembly: GCF_900634775.1. NCBI lineage: Eukaryota > Metazoa > Chordata > Actinopteri > Blenniiformes > Gobiesocidae > Gouania > Gouania willdenowi. The sequence continues at coordinate 71,418,024 of NC_041049.1, forward strand.
GGAAACAGAACTTTAACGTTGTCTCTCTGAATGAGGCTAAAGGAATGTATATCACTGTAGCAGAACCATTAGAAAGTGATTTTTAATAATACCGCCCCTTAGGTGTGATCAACTCCCATATGTGCAACATTAGTTCATTAGTTCAGTGAATTAGGTTTTAATTTGATTTTCAGCGTTGAATCGTTAAATTCATTAGTAAAATGTCATTGTATTGTTGTCACTGCTACAACGATTGGCCAGGTGAGGGAAAGCTGAGAAACAGATTCATTACAGAAAGATCAGAGGTGAAATGTCAAACGTCAGTGAAACCAAATAAAGTAAAGCAATTAAGCTCAAAGTTTCTTTCTCCTCCACCTGGGAAAACTTCTCATCATTACATCGATTGTGTTAAATACATTTCACAACCTTGGTGAAAATGCCACCAAAACAATATTCTTTCCTGTCTTCCTGAACTCTTCTGGAATGTGTTTTGTTTCCCCTTTGAAGTGCTCTGGTGTCCTCAGTTTGTTCCATTTTCTCTGTCCATTACATTAACTTCCTCCAGGGAGCGTGGTATGTCGTAAACACACCCCTGACATCACTCTTTCTCTTCCTCGTCTTTAGAAACAAAACCCTCGCGTTTTAATTATCACTTGGCTGAAGGCTTTTTGCAGCAGAGACAAACAGTAAACCAAACATTGGGCTGCTCGAATCTAGCAACAATACATACTGTAGCAATTACTGCAATGATGTTCTTTTATTGGTTCGATAGCTAGGATTGAAAAGCGTCCCTCGTTTTTATTATTTTATCCACAAATATGCAACTCAGCAGCGTTTGTGAGTGGTTTCTAATTAATTTTAAATAACTTTAGAGTGATTTAAATAAGATTGTCTTTGAAAGCTACAGGTTTTGGATGAAAAACAGAAATAAGCTCATGCAGTGGACCAAGCAAACATCAACCTTTCTTCTGCAGGACACAAAGGAGGAATGAGACACCAGTCTGACATTACTAAACTCCTTGTAAGAGAACAATATGAGCTAGTGGCCGGCTAGTAAACAATGGGTTTGAAACCATTTCCTGTTGCCAGAAAATCTGCTTCCAGTCCCCTGAAAGCTGTATTTCACAGAGAAGGAGAGAAGGGTTGAAATAGGAACACATTTTCACTGGGCGATAACACGTAAACAGATTAATCTCAAGGCTGACTCCTGCACAGAGACTTTGGCTTTATTTAACAAGTGTTTCGGTATCCATCCATCCATCCATTTTTACACCAGCTTACTCCAGTTCATGGTCGCGGGGGTCTGCTGGTGCCTATCTTCAGCTATGATCAACAATCGTACACTTTTTGTCATATTTCCAAATTGATCAAACATTTCCTGCTGCAGTTCTATTAGTTATTGAGTAAATGTAGATATACAGGTAAGGTCCATTTAGAATCTGATAAAAAAAAAAAAAAACGAATGAATTAAACGGGATCATTTTTGACTGGTCAAATGAAGAAAATAAATAAAACTTAAGTTAAAGGCTTTTCTCTCAGTCATCCTCAACAGGTGTGTTTTCTTTAAATACCTGTTTTACACCTGATAAATAAAATATTACTATTAAAAAAAGGATCTAAAATTAGCATCGAAGGCTGCTACTTAAATTGTGTACAGTAGGAATACAAAGATGCCAACCTGTCAACATAACACTGTCACTTATGCTTGTTCATGTGGATTTGTTGAGTTTTTCCTTTTTATTACAAATTTCATGTTTTGGTAGCGCTTTCAGATGACTTTTGTTGTAATTGGCGATATATATATAAATAAAGTTGAATTGAATAAGGAAAAGCCACTCTGGTAAACAGAAGGAACTCAAAGCTCTAACTCAACATAACATTGCTCTGTTTTTTTTGGCTCTAGTGGAACATGATGTCAGGGCGGACGTGTGGAGCACCTGTTGATTTACGCACTAAGGCAGCAGACGAGGTGATGGGTTCACAACCCCTGCAAGCTCTTACGTAGAAGCATCTGGATACAAGGCTCTTGTGGAAATAACAGTATCCAATCATGAACAGCAAAACATATGCTTAATTAGAATATGCCAAATGTCAGCTGCTTGTTCACACACAGAATCAGAGGAAGCTGGTAGCAGAGGAGCTATGGTTCCAACAGGAAACACCCTCCATTGTTCTTCCATGGTAGCCAAGCCACACCCTAAAGCTGCCCCATAATGAAAACCATTTTTACATCAATCTTTATTGCTATTCCTGGACAGGTTCCTGCACGTGTTCATAAAACATTCTTTCTGGGACATGTTTACGTTCCACTTCTTAATGAGGTCAAAAAAAAGGACGCTGAGCTTGAATTAAGATACTTAACCGATATGCAAGTTTACTCAAATATATGATTTCAGAGTATACTGTCTATACTGTATATGTTCAACATTAAAAATATCACTACAACCAAAGGAACACTTTCATCTGAAAAGTTGTCAATGTGCTTTAAAAAGCATAAAATAACCATTTTTTGACCAGACCAGCCTCAATGGTAAAAAATGACTCTCCCAAAAAAATGAGATTTAATAGTCATAGTGTAATGGTATAACTCAAGAACATAATTCTGTTCCTATCAAATGTTTTTACTGAAATTATATCCCTTCTTGATTAGAAATATGGACTAAGAATAAATAAATGCTCACTTTCTAAATTAATTATAAAATTTGCACAAACAGGAACTTAAACAATGTTTAACATTACTGAAATGGAAGTAATAGCCTAAACAACCAAATAAATACATTACAAATTCTTTAAATAAAAGCCTAAAAAACCCAAAGTGTAGGATATGTTGGAGGAAAATTAAAATAGTAGAGAAGCCAGTGAAATGAAATTGGTTTAATTCATTAAAATGTGCTTTGGTCTAGAGAAAATGATTGTTTTTTCCTAATGAATGTTGATGTTATCAGTAGGATGGAGCTGTGACAGCAGGCAGGAAGAACAGACTACATTAAGTGATGTATACACAAAAAGAAACTTAATGCTTGGTCGTGATTAATATTTCTGTGATCATCCTTTCACATGCTGCTAGTGTGGTTATGTGTGAAAGTACTTCTCCTGTACCAGAATGAAGGTGTGTTGACCTTGTTATCTAAAATATTTTAACAAAATTACTACTATTTATTCTAAGAAAAGCAAAACTAAATTGGACGTTGAATGTCAATACTAGTTACCTGTACATAGAGAAAGCTTTTGATTTATTGGACGTTCCTCTTTTTTTGCCCTTTTTTGGCAACTCGACTGCTTTTGGACCATTTTAGTCACTTTACAAACTTTTCTTGCCACATTTTTTGCCTCTTTCAGACCATTTTTGGTCACGTGTTACCATGACTGCCTCCACTCTCTCTTAGTAAAAAAAAAACCTAGCATACTGCACCGGCCCACTTTGGGTCAACAGTACGGTATGCCAGATGTCCAGTCCACCCCTGTATGTATCCATGAACATCATTTATAGACTTTAAAACAGTAATGAATCCTCATACGTTCTTTAAAATTTAAACTACTTGGTAAACTTCTGTATTAAAGATGTGTCAAAATACCTCCAAGAATGGTGCACTTGTTGGTAATTTAGTATTTGTTATCATTTAGATTTTACTATCTCTGGAATGCAGGTTTGGGGGGAAAAACTCTGAGAGAAACACAATACACCAGAGCAGGTTGTGAGATAGTTTAGTCTAAGAGGTATCTGTTCCTAATCTCAGCCAGGATGAAGAGTGTCTGGTATCTGTTTCAGGGCCATGTTGTGTGTTGGGGTGTTGTTTTGACACCATGGGACAGCTTGTTTTGTTCTTACTTATCTTGTTCTTATGTTGCCAACCCACACTGCTGCTTCTGTGATGTCTGGCTACAAGAGAGAGGGCTGTGAAAACAAAGGATACCAAAAGTTCCTCCGCGTTGTAGCAAAACTAATTCTCAAGTAATTTGAATGGTGGGCATTTAAACAATAATGTTAATATTATTCTCTCTCTGGTACACCAAATGTCTGAAATTGTCTGCGGATTCGTTCCAATTTGCTAAAATGTATGCTTTGTTACGCAGGCAATAAGGCGTCTACTTTTATGACGTCTTTGGGTTGATCAAGGAATAGGGATGTAACGATTCACTCAACTCCCGATACGATTCGATTCACGATACTGGGTTCAGAATACAATTCTCTCACGATTTATTTTACAAAATGGGACTGTAGACAAATACGGTATTATTTTCCTTTTATTTTTCATTGTCAAAAGAATCCCTTGATAAACTAATCAAAACAATGCAATTTAACTAAAAATAAATCTTGAATGAAATAAATAAAGGAATAATACAAATGAAAATGAAGCCTATTAAATTTAATTCTGGTTCTATAATAAACAATGCAAAACTGCATAAAAGTTCTTTTTCTTTTAAAAGTGCAACTGAAAATGTATTTTGTGCCTTAACAATTGGACTTTAAAAAAAAAAAAAAACCGTGATTGCCCTGATTTACGTCATATTTGTTTGGACCAGCAGAGGGCGCTGGTAACCCAGTGGTCGGTTGGCATGCAGCTATCTTGCAGTGAAGAAGAGAAGCTATGCTAGCAGACAGAGCTAATAGAAAAACGTGACTTTTACAGATATTCACGTAATATTACAGATATTCTTTCAGTGCTAAAGGGGTAATGAATCATTTATTAACATGTTTAAGAGTAGAAGGCAGCCAGAAAGAAAGTATTAGCAGACTCCGCCCGCCGCCTACACTTGTGGATAGCGCCCTCTGCTGGTTAAAAAAACGAGTGCGATTCACTTTTCAGAAAATCGATATCAACCGTGATACCTATGAATCGATTTTTAACTGCCTTATGATTAATCGTTACATCCCTATCAAGGAAGCAAAGCCTGTTATTTTATTGGTTAATTATTTTGGTGGAATGGCTGATGTCCGATACCTAATTTTAAAGCCAATATCAACTGACACTTATAACTTGTCAATAATATTGTGCATCACTAGCCACAGGAGCACCTTCAGCACCCATCTTCTCCTGATCTTTCTGAGTCATTAAACCTTTCACTCTGGAGATGTTCTTTAGGTGGTAGAAGATGTTTTTGTGATAGATTTGATCTGATGCTGAATGTCAGATCTGAGTCAATCAGAACACCAAGGTTTTTGACTTGGTCTTTATCTTCTAAAGATCCAGACTCAGATACTTGCTGACAGCAGTCCTCTTTTCCTTGTTACCAAAGACAATCACCTCCATCTTGTCATGGTTTAGTTGAAGGAAGTTTTCACTCATCCATCAGTTTACTTTTTCTAAACAGTCACACAACACCTCAATGGGACCATAGTCATCTGGGTTCAGTGATAGATATAGTTGTGTGTCATCTGTGTAGCTCTGATAATCAACCTTACAGTTGTGTAAAATGTGTCCTAAAGGAAGCATATAAAGGCTAAACAGAAGAGGTCCAAGAACAGAGCCCTGAGGAACCCCACAGGACCAATTCAAAGTTTCTAATGCTAACAAAATTACTAAGCCCCTCCAGGTAGGACTTAAACTATTGCAGTACTTGTAAAGGTTAGCCTGCCAGTCTCTCACAGCATTGATATATACATAGTCATTGATAATCACTTGTAGATGATATTTGAACAATTATATGAAATTGGGAAAATATCCAAGTCCAATTTGGCTGACCTTTTAAAGTCGCTACCAAACAGCTTCCACTGAGACTCAAACCAAGGACTATTGAGTTGTGAAGCTGCTCTCTACCCATTAACAACAAAGATGTGCTCGTAGTAAATAAATTGTGCACAAATTCATCACCAGACAGATTTATGTAATGACTTTTAAGGCAAATGTCCTGAAAATGTACAACTGCTGAAATTCTCCACATTTTTCTCACATCCATTCCAGTTTGCACTTCTCTTTGCTGCATCCCCCTCCCCCTCCTCCTCCACAGTACAGTATATGAGTGTATTGTGAGACTTTTGTGAGTTACATGGCAGGACAAAAGATTGTATATCAGCCTTGGGCTTTAGGGTAGCCATCCGTCTTACTCTTAGGAGAGAATTAGCTTTGCACAAGCAGCGCTAACATTAAACCACCCTGCGGTTCAGCCTCTAATCCTTTTTGCCAGTAAAAGGTAAAAAAATATATTTCAAATTAAAAGACAGAGGTTGGATTTCACACAGTCTGCTCTAAGATCAAAGCGTTCTACAGACCTTTTGCTTGGTATTCATTGGATTTGAAGCTTTACGTTTTATTCTTGGGACTAAACTAACCAGATTTACATACTGGCCTTTATGCAGTGGAGGTTTTTTGGGGATGTTTTAACCAAAAATGACTCCAACTTCATAAGATTACAATAATTACCACCTTCATTATGGAGCTACCCAACTCTACATGTCACACTGAGCATCCATAAACAGATTCATTAATTCCTAGTATTCCTAGTGCAAATGCTGGTTTTGTGATAATTTTAATGCACGTGTAGCAAAAGAAAAACATATCTGCATAAAGATGAAGCATGTTTCATATAATTAATGTGACTCTCTTATCAGTCAGTGCTGTGCAGGGACGAAATACAGGAGATGCACCCAGCTGCAAGAAATTACATCCAATTATGGGTGATGATGTTTATGAGACAGTGCCAAGAACATCAAGAAGATTTAGAAAGAAAGAAAAAAGATTTTAGTAGAATTATTATTATTTTTCGAGGGAAAAATTAGCTTTAATAAGTCATTCTGCAAAGGATTTAAGGATTTCTCAGGAAGGCATTAATTGACTCATGGTCTAGAAAAATACATCTATTATTATTCAAAGCAGAGTGTTGCTGAATATATATTTTCCTTTAACTATTAGTCACAATGTCAGTTTGTTTTTCAGTTTGTATGATTTCATTGATTTTATTTATTTATTTATTTTTAAAGAATAATAACATTTTATTTAGTTTTGCTAGCAGCTACATTTTAGAAAAGATACGAAAATATAGGGCGAGCAATTCTCAAGATACTGCAGTTTTTATTGTACATTGGATTTTGCTACATAAAGACAAAAAAACAATACAAACACATTACAAGTGTTACTGTATTTAAATGAATGGTTGCAGCTTCAAGTAATCAAACACTCAACTTCAGTTTTACTCTTGCATGATTCTGCATTGGTGGTTCACAAACAGACACTGTTCTCTCGTGATGTTTGGTTAATTTGTGTCTTCACCTGTGGTCAAACTTGCTAATTTCCATTAATGACAAAAAATAATAATATATTTTAAGATGCTTTGTCTGAGTATCAGATTCACTCTTTTAATCAGGCACAACTGAACAGATCCCTGACTGTGTTTAACTGGGGTGGGCAACTATATCACAGCGGGGGCCACAAAGATGTGATTATCTGATCTGAGGGCCACATGATCAACATTAATGTCAGCATTTATAATGACCATTCAGAGCATTAATACAGGGGGAAAAAAAGTTGTAATTTTGTGTATTTTTCTGTCATTTTCTGCATTTTAGCTGTTAATTTGTGTGTTTTTGGGGTCGTTTTCTGTATTTCTCAGTCATTTTGTGTCATTTTGTTGACAGTTTGTGTGTCTTTGGACCTATTTTGTAATTTGTTGATGTTTTAGTAATCATTTTGTTTGTTTAAGTGGTTGTTGTGTCTGTCTGTTGTAATTTTGTATGTTTATGGATTTTCTTGTGGGTTTTTGTGCATTTTACCGTCAATTTATGTGTTTTGGAAGTTATTATTATGTTGGGCTTTATATTTCTTCCAACTTCTAAAATTTACAATTTTTAGGGATTTGCTTTGGGGGCTGCAAAAAATTAGACTGAGGGCCACTTGTGGGCCCTGGGTCACCAATTGCCCATTCCTGGTGTACAGGGTTTTGTGTTTTTAAATGCCTTTGCATGCTCATGAAGAAGCATCCATGCAGACAGTTTTACATTTCTTGTGTGCAGACTATTTGTGTTTGCACATCCAACTTTGAGTCAAACTTCTTGCCTTGTTGGTTTATTATTTATTATTTAATTTTTTATTTTTTTTAATTAAATTTAATTCATCATTTTTCCTTTGAAAACAAAGTGTAAAGGTAGAGTTCTGCTCTAAGAACTGTAATGACTCGTCACAACTGTGTCCATAACGCATGGTTGGCTAATTATTTCCATCTCATTAGCACCAATAGAAAGTACAGGCATTATTTTTGTGCAAGTGAATTCTATCGAGCAATGGCATTAAATGGATGCCTTCGTGGTAAATAAATGTGCACACATATGAATGTACATTCTGTGTGAAGCACATGGAAAGGCGTGTGTGTTTGTGCACCAGCTGAGAATGGGCCCAGGCTCGTCACTGACAAACAGGCTCAGGAGCATTTCAGGATTCCCAACTTCCCAGTTTGCCTTCAGGCAGGAGTTGAAGGAGTTCTTTTATTGTTGTTGCCAGCCATACAGGAACAACTTTGCTTTTAGTTTTACTTTTTAACTTTCAAATGTGCCCTACTTTTTAATGGTGTGTGGTTTGTCAGCTCGTGACTTTGTTTGATCACATCAAAGAGTCTCAAAGCATCCTTTAAATCCAACGTATCAGGCGAGCCCCGGAACTGCTCAGAGCATGAATCTGATATTTTCTTTGTGCTGTGGAGAACTATAAGTTAAAGTGTGTGATTAATCCCTGTGTGTTTAGGGCTTGGGTTGGATTCTTCTTCTGGAACTATATCTTTGTTTTTTAGCAAACCTCTGATTTATAGAGTGAGTAAGGTGTGAGTAAGCCTGATAAATGGCCCTGGAATTAAAGTTTGACACTCAGAATTGCTCTTGGTTTTCATAAATATGCTTTACAGTTTTTAATAATGTTTCTTGTCTTTTCTTTTTTTTTTATTTGAGACCAGGAAACTTAAACATCCTCAGTGTTGCTCTTTAGTTCAGTTTTCAAAAAAAAAAGTGATTTATGCTGAATTATAACAGAATACAGACAACAACAGCTTTAAATTAAAGTCCTCAGTGTGTAAAAAAAAAACCTGATGCAAATATGTGAAGACGTAAGCTTGAGCTTCTGCCCTGGAAGTCCTAACCTGCAATTATTTGATTATTGCTTTTAATCCAATAAATAACTTCAAGTTAAACTTTCAGGCCTTTAGGCATCACAGGTGCTTTGATCAGGTTTTCTCTCAAAAGCTCTTTATAGGTTAAGTTGTGCAGTTTACAGATTTTATGACTTAATTTAACACACGCAGGAAAGCATGAAATAAAATAATTACTATGCAGAAATCTTCTGTATCCACTTGTTCACAGGCACACGCGTGCAAGTAAAATCCAAAAAAAAAAGTTGTACAAAAAGTGGTTAAACAAGTAAAAAAAAGATTGAGGTTGACATTTTATATCAATAACGTGGGCACAGAAAGCTGTTTATCTCACTGAGCACCAAAACATTGTAATATTCACACATTTTATCACCTGGTTTACAGTTAAAAAAAAGTCTCAATCCAAAAACATTATCACTATATCTTTATTTATCAAATGATTCTTTATAAAACAACCAACTGTTAAAAGTACTAGAAGCCCTTTTCTAATTGGATATAATTTAATATGGATTGAATGATTGTGTTTATAGATCATAAAGAGTGTACGTTCAACCTATAGACAGTATTACCTCCACCAAAGAGGTGATATTTTCACTGTTTATTTATTAGTTTCTTTGTCCGTTAACAGGATTACAGCAAAAAGTTTAACCAAAAGTTGACTCTATGCCATAGAAAGTTCCAATAGATTTTGGATCTGATCAATAAACTGAATCTGGACAGTATCTGAATTAGTTTACTTCCTATTGGATCACAGTGACTGGCTTTTCTGGCCTTCGACTCAACAAACTAGATTCTTAGTTCTGATTGGATGAACATTATAGTTTAGTTTTTATTAGTCGACAAAAATATCAGTATATATTTTAATATAATTTTCATTCACATGTATGTTTTTCTAATTAGTCACAGTCTCATTATTGTCCCTTAAAAATATTTAGTCAATGAAAACAATGACAAAATGTTTCAGTCAATAAAATGAACACTGCTCTAATTTCAAAAATGAATATCTTGTTTTGTAATTGACTGATCTTTATGAAATGTGACTCAGTTATGTTGGTTTGGTTCTTTAATTACCTCACTGAGATTCTATCAATGTTTAATATCTGTCTAAGAGGATATTTGGTGCTTGACAGAGGTTTGACTTCTGAGTTCTCTTGTTTCTCACTATTTCCTTCTGATAATTAAAAACATTAGATATAAATACTAATACAAGAGTGCTGCTTCAAAGGGAAAAGTAATGAAATAAAACATGTACAGTAGCTGGTGATGTGCACCGATAATAACACCAATAACTGTAAATGAGTGCTTTCGATATTTGTAAGATCTGCACGTAGAAAACAAAAACAATAATACATTATATCTCCACATATGAACTATTGTGTTCTAATGGGGTAGAAATCATAGAAATGTATTAGTAATTCTAACCTGACAGGTAGGAAGTGACACTGCTGTCATTTTAGCCCGACGTATCAATCAATGTGTGCAGAGTCAGTACTTCTAATCCATACTTCAACTCATTATTAACCAAAAAAAACCCTTTCCTTTCTGTACGTCTGAGCAGCCAATGTGTTTGGATCTATACTGTATAGTGTGCAGATGTGGGTTATGCAAAGTCTTCCTGTTAATGAATCTAATTAGTTACTGAGGGGTTGAACGGGCGATGGAAATGCTTTATGTGATTACTTTATAATTTGCAGAGTGTGTCGGGACTGAAAGCACCTTCATTTACAACTTGTGTTATTGCCATTATTCATTGTTGGCTTTTTTCATGTTTTTTCATGTTTTCATGTAATCACATTTGTTTAAAGATGAAGCAAATAGAAAGGTTGCACCTGTAAATGACTAATGTTTGGGTGGGAAATGATGCTAGAGGTCAATTAGAAAATCACAGTCTAGTCGAGTTCCCATGTGTGAGTGACTTTTTGTAAAAAGTGGATTATTGTGCTCACATGAACCTAAAGGGCATAAAAAATACTCAATTATTCATTTTCATCGTTCTTATATCATCTCTCAATGAGTGGACTCATATTTAAAGAGACAAAGTACAGTTAGTTTTAGATACATATGAACAATACTAGTTTTTTAACTTGGAACTTGGACGTGATTCTCTCTGTATATCACGTGTTCCAGAGAATAAAGTAAAGTTTTGTTTGTTGGTTTTTGTCTGACAAAGGATCCAGAGATAAGATATAAACCACTTTACTTTACACACACATGAATGCACAGTGTTGCACACACACACACACACACACACAGCGGTTCTTGAATAATTTCCAGGAGTTTTATAACACAGCTCCATAAATCTGTTGGCGTAAGGTGAAAATAAACTTTTAAAGCGGCTGTGCAACAATTTTTCTCCATTCATTTTAACCTCTGTGATTTAAAAGTTTGCTTTACTGGTTTTTGTATCTTTACAACAGAAGCTGTGGGCCAGTATGGTTCATGGAACCATTTGGTGCTGAGCTACAAAGAAAGAATAAAGTTTCAAATTGTATTTTTATTGTTGTAGCTGATTAGCATTTACCATCCTTCATAACACAAATTTACTCATTTTAGTAGATTCTCACTTAATAAAATTATATTTGGTACAAAAAAAACTATGGAAAAATATCACTAAAATATGAACAATGGTCACGTAAAGCTGTGTCATGGGATTCTATGACATCCTTTTTTTAAACGTCATTATTGTGGTCACAAACTATAGTGACGTCAAGGCCCAGTAAGTTTTTACCACATGTGGTTTTTTAACTTCTACTGATTATATATGTTTAAAATCCTCAGCCACTGATGATTTCTGGGAGTTTGAATAAAAGTTGTTTGGTGCTGTTTGAAAACCATCACATTGGAGTCACACGTTTAAGGAAATTGGATGCATCACGCTGCACACTGTTATCCGTGTTCAGTATAAAAACTAAATTGGTACGTTTCTACACCAACACGACCACAAGCGATGGCTTGAACGGAGCTTTTCATGGATCACTGCAAAGCCACTGGGATCAGAAAAGGCAAAACATCCACAGGGTAATTGTTGAAGCTCCAAACGTATGAAACACACGATGCTTAAGCTTTAGGCTTCCAGACACAATTCTTCTTTTTATTTCTTTCTTCTTTTGAGCTGTGAGATGTGATGGACAACCACAATATCTTTTAATATCTTCAAGAATAAAGAATCCACTTATGCAACAGCACATATTGTAATTAATTATGACCATACAGTTCTTGGCTGTATATTTAAATTTGTTTGTACGTTTATCTACTATGCTAATAATAAGCAATAAATCATCTCTTAAAGCCTTTTCTTATTCTTATTAACATTAATATAAATGCATTATAATATTTATTAATATTATTAATATAATGAAGATGCTTGTAATAAGCAGTAATTATATGTTAATGAACATCTTAATGAAACCTTATTAAATGTGTATTCAGGCTATAGAAGTATTAATACAAAAGCTTCATAAATGTATTTATTAATGCTATTCAAGTGGTAATTATATGTTTGTAAGCCTCCTAATAAGTATTTAATTACTAATCAACATGAATTAAAGGTTTGTTAATGTTAATAATACTTGGGTAATAAATAATTATGCACTAATTTTTCTTTAATGATGCTGCTCTACTGATACTGGATCAAAAGTCAGAGCAGTGCTTTAAAAGGATTGATAAGCATTAATAAAATCTTATTAAGATATAATTACTGTCTACCCCGTTCTGGTCCTCACAGGACAATCACTGCTCATATCCTTTTTCTCTGTGAGCATTCGTTCGTTCGTTCGTTCGTTCGTTCGTTCGTTTGTTCGTTTGTTCGTTCGTCAATTCATTCATTCATTCGTTCATTCATCAATTCATTCATTCATTCTCTATTCCGGCTTCAACCTAATTTTACTGAAAACTATATTTTACGTAGGACGACCAGTGAAGTCCTCAAATATTTCTTGAGTTGTACCTGTTTCACTTTGGATGATGGATAAAAACATGGCTCCTAATGTTCATCCTATGGAAGTATACATGAACTTATTTACATGTAGGTAATACTTCCCATAGTCTACATATAGTGTGATTAGAAAACAGCATCTTTCAATTATTAGATAACAATTATTTTTCCATTTTCTAATGTATCGGGAACAGTTGCACTTTTGGTACCAATTTGTTGAATTTGTCACTCAATCAAATGTTATTAAACTTTTAAAAGAAAATCAGTGGCAAATGATCAATTTTATTTTAAACCTAGACTTAAAAGTTAGCTTATACTATGGCTGTCACTTTAAGGCGTTAATTGCAATTAATGAATTACTGGATTAAAATAACGTGTTAAAAAAAGTTACGCCGTTAATCGCTTCTTTTTCGTTAGCACTCCAGACAGAGCAGAACCCATAATACTGATGCACAGACTACAATAAGAAGACGGGAGAATGACCAGCTGCTCAGCTTCCTTTGCGTTCATTTTGGCTTTGAAAAATAACAGATAAAAAACTAAACCCTAGTTTTCTGCAAACTGTGCAAGAAAGAGTTTACCTTATCACCAGAGCTTTTGTTGCCCCTGCTACCATCTCAATGCTAAACATGTAGCAGCTAGCATGGACACTTGTACAGTGCTAGCTGCAACATGCTAAGAGTGCTGTGATAAATATTATTATCTGAAAGGGAAAAAGCAACAAGTTCAGTGTCAGAAAAGTGTTCTTACTGTTTATGTATAAATCACTACGTATGATGTTTTATTTCATTTGTATTTTCTATTATTTGGAGATTGACTAAAGTACACATCAGTACGACATGTAGCCCTTGGGACTAGTTTCACATACAGAGGAATATAAATGTTACATCTGCATCTGTTCTAGTTAAAAACAATAAATGACTTTATAAAGACACTTCTTATATATTAATGTTTTGATCTGCTACAATAATGTAATTTAAATGAAAATACCTCAAGTTGAGGGATTTTCTTGGCAATTTTTAGGTGTGATTAAAAAAAGATTAAAGAGATGAATTAATTAAAGAGCTTAATTAATTAATCTCTTGACAACACTAGCTTATACCTTTAAAAATGTAATGTAATTTGCAACTTTTTATTGAATAAGTTATCAGACATTATCCAATGTGTAGATTTGTTAATCTTAGCAGCAGGTTGGGGTCAATTACATTTTTCAATTACAATTACATTTTCATTTATTCATATACAATTACAATCCAATTATGATTATGATAACTGGTATTTTTTTCCAATTACAAATACATTAAATTTATTATTCTTCCCCTAGAATTCAATTTCATTTACGTTCTCAATTACTAAAGTTCAATTACAATTTCATTAACTTTTATTCATATAGCGTTGTAATGATTTTACGCACTTTGGAGCGCGAGCGCAGCCAATTTGCTGAATTTGTTACTTAATCAAATTAAATTGTTTTTTTTTTTAAATCAGTGGCAAATGAATGATTTCATTTTGAATTTAGATTAAAAGGTAGCTTATACCTTTTAATATGTTGGTACAATCTCCAATATTTCATTAAATAAGTTAGCAAACATTGTCCAACGAATAGTTTTGTTACTCTTAGCAGTAATTAGACCTCTTTTTATCTATATCTATATATTTGTATTATTTTATAATTTTTTTCCTGGAGGTGTGCACTTATATTTAATCTTTATTTAATTAACAGTATTTTATTCAATTACACGTTTGTTATCCTCATTCATTATTCTGGAGCATCTGTAAAAACTAAAAAATAAATCTCCCTGTGGGATAAATAAAGTATCTCTGATAGTTAATAAGCTAAATGTTACAGTAGATATAAGCACTACACCATACACAAAATAGTATGTATATATACACAATGTACACAGTATTTACAGTATTTTTTTGCCCTTTATCGTTTTTGATAAGCGCATCGTTAATGATAAATATTATCGTCACGAGTCATCGTCTGAGTCTGTGGTTGAATTGTAATTGGTAGTTTAATTTGTGCTGAGTCATTCAGTCGTCCAGCTGAGGCTCTGTTGTCCTGAATTCAACAAAGGATGAGATGACTATTGTCTTTGTCCGCTAAGCAGTTTGAATTTCATTAAAGAGCTAATAAATAAACAGGACTAAACTATAACAACATAATTAATAATGGTTTTTTTTAGATTTTTACTTATGGGATACTTGCTGTATTTAGTTACACCTATGGATGAAAAGCTGTTTGTACTGTTGTGATAAACCATGAAACAAACGCCCACCAGCGGTGGATCAGATCCTTCCGTGTGAAGCGTTTCACTCAGCAACAGGATACCGTGCAGATGTGGTGCAATATGTCCTGAGACTATTGTTGTTTGACATGAGATCCTGTTCTCTTCATCTCCAACAGAATCTCAGAGGTTAGTCATGCTCACATCCATGAAGTTTGACACCAGCTTTGGTTGTTGTGGACTCAAATATCCTCAAGAAATGTCGCTCACATTAAGGAAATGTTGGATGATATTAATTTAAGAGCTTGTCTCTGCTTCATACCACAAAAGAACAACTATTTCTCACTCATGGATGACAGAGAAATGATTTATTAGATGTGATCCACCTGAAATGTGAAATGATGAACTTGATAATTAAAGGTCAATCTCCCTTTGTTCTAAAAACCCCAACAACATGGTTTATTTTCATAAACTCACCTGTTTTCTGGAGTTTTAGCCTATGAACATTTCCTTTCAGAGCGCTCCTAAAAACAGGCTGTTTTTAGGCCTTCGTGCATATGCATGAGTCAGCGTAAACTGCCCCTCAGGGATGGGTCATATTGCAGAGGACAAATTAATGTGTGTAACAACATATATACCAATAAAGGCTTAAAGCCCAATTGAATTTAAATTAATTGAATTAAACACAGATGCAGTAAATCATGAATAGTCTTTCTTCTCCTCCCCACCTTGTCTGACCACAGGAATATTCCATTTAAGAAGATAGTCCATTGTTTTGTCAGATCATCCCATAAAGGAGATATAAGGCGGTATAACGGCTACTAAAAATGGAACTGTTGTGAGCGCTCTTTGGTTTATCTATAAACTGAATTATTTATATACTGAATGTAAAGATATTAACTGTAATATCAACCTGCCTTTGTTATGTTTTTTTTAGCTGTGAGGTAGTTTGAGAGGGAGGAGCTCACATTCTTAAAGGGTAGGAGGAGCCAGAATTGTCAGGAGGAGGAGTTTCAGGTCGGTGATGTCACACGCTGGGCAAGATTCGACTGTCCTGTTTGGACTTTTTACAAAATGTGGAATAACAATGGAGGAAACATAACTTTTTACACTTTGTCCCTCTGAATCAGGCTAAAGGAATGTACAGTATACAACTGTAGTAAAACCTTTATAAAGTTATTTTTTCCTAATACTGTTCCTTTAAAGTTAGTATTTACTTTTAGGAACATCTGGCATCTTGATCTTCTTGACCATTTTTTACATTTTTTTCAAATTGCCAAATACGTATTTGTCTTTGTAATACAGGTCTTGCCTAGTTACAGTATTTTTAATATCATAACATGCCTGCAAAGCCTTATCCAACACATGCACAGCCTGGTTTCCTCACATAGTTTAACGTGAGGCTTTTATCAGAGAGTACATTGAGTTTATCACAGATGATTTCGCTTCATGTAGTTTTCATTCTCTATCAGTTCTGTTTAGTCACTTCTTTGTTCATCTGGGCTGAAGATACAGTACATTCTGAAAGAGCTGCTCATCCAATAAATATACACCAATGATTCATCCAGACCTGTTCACTGTATATATATATATATAAACTTTAAAAAAAAAAAAAACAGAATTATCTTGATAGTCGACTCAAGAAAAATTATGATATTCTATTTATTCTCATGTTTTTTTTTTTTAGCCTTTTGAATTCTTGACTTAAAGGATGATCATGTGCTGCCACCTAGCGGACAAGAGCATAACTGTCTACATTTTCTAAAAAATGATACTGATGTACATTTATATATTATTTAATCATTTATATTTCTAAAATACCTTTTTTAATTCCATTACAAGACAAATGTAAATAATACTTCAATAGGTCACTCTTTGTGTGTGTGTGTGTGTGTGTGTGTGCGTGTGTGTGTGTGTGTGTGTGTGTGTGTGTGTGTGTGTGTGTGTGTGTGTGTGTGTGTGTGTGTGTGTGTGTGTGTGTGTGTGTGTGTGTGTGTACCAAAGTTCTACATCTAAATAATGGTTTGATTCAAGTGTCCATGTCTCATGTATATTTATGACAGCATGAAGTGCCCAGAAGTTTCAAACCAACTACAGACGTGTCACGTTTATGGGTCACTGTGGAGCTGCAGGAACCTGGATGTACTTTGGTTTGGCTTCCACACAGCAGGAGCTACTGTATATTTACCCTGTCAGCGTTCATGTGGAGAGCACGTTCATCTCTGTGGGGGAAACAACATTACATGATGAATGCTGTCTCTCTGGTCTCCATCTTTAGGATGTTATCTTCCCTGTGAGTGAACATTGTTTAAGTGCACTTTTGATTCAAAGATAAATTAGTGTGAATCGATGTTGAAATTACATTAGTATTTTGAACTCATGCAAACATACATTTTATGTCAAATATTTATCTTGTTTTTTTATGTTTCTCAGTTATAAAATGCATGTTCTGTATATCTCACTGTCCTCATCACCATCTTCACACACGTTCTTTTCCATCAACTTTCACTGTTGAACTTTCTCCAGGTCAACAAAGCCACAGTGTAACTCATTCTGATCTACACTGACTTATTTAAACTCAATGATTATATCTGTGCTGAAGTATGTCAAATAAAGTCAATGATACTCATTCAAACCAGATACGTATCAATAAAAAGTGAAGCTCAGTGAATCCTAATTTAGTATTTTCTGCAAAAACCTGCAACATTTTGATAGTTTTTAACTCTCCTATTGGCAATATCAGTAGCTTTTCTCTTGGCTATGCTTTTAAACGTATAATATGTTTATCTCAGAGCTTTTATCTAATATTTTTTAGTTCACATGCATTACAAAGGACAAGGAAATCTGTAATAAGGCTTCATAATCAAGCTAGGCTAAAAACTACCTGTTAAGGTTTGAGTATCTTCACCAGGTTAATGTGTCAGTGTTACAGTATCTCCAGCATTAACTGACCACAGGGAATTCAAACTTCACATAAAACACAGGGATGGCTTTAAGCCTGAGTGTAGGTAAAAGTGGAATCTGAAATTCTAGGATTTCCTTTACAGGACAATAAAAAATCACTTGCTCCAAAAAAGTTTATGATACATTTTGATATTTCACATTTTTTTAGGCGGGGCTACCAGACTCTAAACACCCTGACTTTGTTCTTCTTCTTCACGCTCGGAGCCTGATTTTTGATTTGTGGCCCAGGGGGGCCCAGGGGGGCCCTTGGGTCCCCAAAAAGAAGAAAAAAAAAATAATTGATTTCTCATTTATTTGTGAGTCAAATATTACGACGGTTGGTGGTACCGAATCATTGGCACATACCAGTATATAAATGGAGCCCATTACCCCATACCTGTCAAGGGGGCACCAGGGGAGAACGCAGGGCTGGCCCGTGGCACAGGCAGTATAAGCAAATTCTAGGGGCGCCGGCCATCATAGGGGGCGCAAAATTGTATTTTTTTAATTAATTAAACAATCAAAGCTCTGATATTTTTAGCAAACTAAACTTAGTAGTATTATTATTAACTAAGTCTAGTTTTAATGAAAATAAAAAAAAAGTTTTATTCCCACCCACCAAATCGTTTGACAGTTCAGTTCTGAGGCGTGACGTCAGAGGCGTGACGTCAGCTCGAACCAGTTGTTTGTTATTTACTGCTGCACCAAGTGACGTCATGAAAATGGAAAGAAGAGGAAGAAAACGTGGAAAAGCCAGAGGTTTATTTATTTATTATTCATTTATTAATCAATGATAGTCAAACAAGCTAGCAGAGCGACCATGCTAATGTTAGCAGCTAGTGCTAAACAGAAACAGATAAAATACTAGCTTAACAAAAACATTGATTGCATGGCTCGTTTCTGAGCTCTCCTTTCCTCCTTGTTTTTTGTTTTCCTGGCTCATCCCCATTTGATCTTTTATCTGGTCCTCCATGAGGAGGAACGTATTGGATCATGAAGGAACATGCTTTTGATCACTTTAGGTTTCACAGGATGTTTAGGATCGTTCTTATGTCTCTGGTCCACAGGTTGGTAACATTCTCTGTGTGCATTCTTCTTATCCATCATATCATATCATATCAGTAATATTTGACTCACAAATAAAGGTTTTGAGTCTGTTAGCCCAGCCTAAAAGTAAAGTAGGCCTCCAGTAAAAAAAAAAGAAAAAGAATAAATGCCCACATTGATATAAGTAATTAAGCATCTTAGCCATTAAATTACTAATTACAGAGTGAAATCTATTTATTTATTACCTACACATCTCCTGCTAATTGGACATATCATAAATGACCACAAGAGGGCATAAGTGAGAAACCCCTCCTCATAATGCTGCAGTATGTGGCTGCAGACCCAGACCCCACATTTGTTGCCCCGCACGTTCAGACCCTTGTGGTTTTTCGACAGTGCCACCTAGTGGTTGATTCTAAAGTTGCAACTGCACAGCCTTGAATTGTTTGTGAAGCTTGGAACACTTTTAAACTTTTTTTGGAAGAAAATTTTTTTAAATAGCCTTTAATGAAATAAAATGCTTTTTTTAAATCTTCTATATGGGGTTATTTTTACAAAATAACCAACAATGAATAGGATGAGATGAAATTATTTTATTGTTTTAAATGTTTTATTGTATGAGCTTGAGTACACTTCCTTTATGGCAGTGCTCCTTCCTTCCTCGTCTGCTTTCTGCAGAACTCGTCCACTTCACTGAAAACAGATAAAATGATAAATACTGGGAAAGAAGAACCAACAATATACTCAGAAATTCCTACTTTTCTCCTCCTACCTTTGATGTGCAACAGGACCTGTCAGGATGACCTGCTCTGCCTCCTTCTATGAAATGACATTCACTTCTGAGATGCCATATATGATGACCTAAGCAGAATTTTAAGCAATTCAATTAATTTAAATCAATACATAAACATGAACTTTTCAAGTAACATGTCATGTATTCTGGCTTTGAAAATGTTGTAATATATTTAAAAAAAAACAACAACAATAACATAAAACTTGTGAGTTTAAATAACTTTTGCTATGAACAGATGCAGAAACAGCTGTGTGGAGGTGGTTTGCTGCTGATGCAAAATAAAACCATCTTATCCAAATGTATTTGTCTTCTTTTTTAAAAAAAAAATATTTTCCTAACGTAACGTGATACTGATGCTGTCATAATGTTAATTCATTTTTGGTGCTACCTTAATAAAAAGTAGTTTTAAGGACTAGCTGTTTTTCAACCTTGGGTTCGCGATCCCGTATGGGATGCATCTTGTCACTTTGTGCAATAATCATGGCTATTTTCTATTTGTATCAAAATCAAAAATTTGTGATATAAAAACTGAAAAAGGTTGGGAACGATTGAACTAATATCTCTAAATCTCATATAACCACACATAAAACTCTGTGACCTCCACAGAACTTTTATTATCTACTGTCTAACTATAAACAGTATGTATCAATATTTCTATTTGATTAAGTAGTGGCATCAATGAGATTTTTTGTCAAATAATTTATCAATGACTTGTATTTATTTATTGCTTCTCTCATATGCTCTATTTTCTTTCTCATATTATGTCAATATTTAACTTGTATTAAATCCCCACACATGTTATAAACATATATAGTTTATGTTGTGACTCGATCTGTTGTTACTGTCTCACTGTCTTTACTGCACAGGACAACGCTCTGTCTGCGTCCATGGTCCAGTACTATTCATTAACAGGTTTGTGGTTTTAATCTGCATTTAAAGTGGACGTTCTAATCATTGTCTACAGTTGGTGATGTTCATCCTGCACAGTTCACCAACAATAAGGATTTTTAGATTTTAATACTTGTTTAAAATGACTTTTCTCCTCAATACATATAAAAATATACCAGATAGAACTCTCAGGTCTAAAGGTAGTGGCCTTTAACCTGTTCCACGTTTACGTTCCAAGGTGGGGGAGGCTGCTTCCTGTTTTTACGCCCCTGGTAAATGGAACGACCTGTAGATCTGACATTAAACACTTTTAAAAGCAAATTAAAAACTCTACTTTTTTCATTGTGTGTGTATGTGTGTGTGTGTGTGTGTGTGTGTGTGTGTGTGTGTGTGTGTGTGTGTGTGTGTGTGTGTGTGTGATCTACTTTATGTACATGTTGAGCTTTTATTCTGAATTTTTATATTGTATTTTTAATTTGAAAGTCCATTGTTGAGATGACTGTGAAGCACATTGTGTTGCATGAAATGTGCTTTAAAGAACATCATCTGCTGATCATAACACATCAGTATAACCAGCTTCTATAGGGTGACCTGATCAAATATGACAGCTGATTGTCTGCTCCCTAATTGTGAAATCATGGACGACATATTTGAATGTTTTGACTCCTCCTCTTCTTCTTCTTCTTCTTCTTCTTCTTCTTCTTCTTCTTCTTCTTCTTCTTCTTCTTCTTCTTCTTCTTCTTCTTCTTCACACTAGGTAAAATCACTATTCGTCTGTTATTTGTGAACAGATCAGGCTGAAATATGGTAGCTATAATCTATGGATGTGTACACATCAACACTCGGAGCTGATTTTGGATTTGGGGTCCAGGGGGGCCCCAAAAGAAAAAAAAAAGCAGAAAGTCGATTTCTCATTTATTTGCGAGTCAAATATTATAATGGTTGGTGGTACCGAATCATTGGCACCAATATATAAATGGGTTAGATCAGAATGCAGTTTGATATGAATATTCTATGAATGAATATGATGAGACGCTCTGAGCCCTTTTTTTAAATGGGACCCTCCCCCCATTTTTATTAATTTCCAAATTTATGGGAACATAGTCATGTGATATATCGTTTCAAAGGTAATTCAACGTAGATTAAGGTTATGCCTCATACAACTCAATTAGCCCGTGGAGACGTTCCGCAGGCCCAGCCGTAGTTCATCCACATTTGTTTTTGCAGAAAAGTCAGCATGAAGGTATGTTGTAACTGTAAGGGGTGAAATGACCCCACCATAAGGTGGCATTTAGTTTTTTTTTTTTATTATTTATTCTAAACATAACTATGCATACATACAACAGAATGGTTGAAGGAGCAAAACTTTAAATAAATTGTGTAAATGTGTTATTAATTTTATTCTATATTAGGTTTCTTTCAGGTATCAAATGTTAAATAAATTGAGAGAGATTTTTTTAATTTATGTTTTATTTGTATTTATTACATTTTTTAATACTTTTTGTTTGATGCTAATCTCATATTTTATAGCTTACATTAATATGCTCTTTAAAAAAACGTACCTTCAGTAGAATTTGAATCTCTTGAGTAATAAATTCCCACTAAAGGTTCACAACCAGTCATCGAACACAACACATAACTGGTGAGGAAACTTATGAAAAACAGTTCTACTGTAAGAAGAGAAATGATGAGTGGTAGAACGTAGAACTAGAACACCAGCGTTGAGTGATTAGAAGGACAACAGTGGGATGACAGCGAGCTATAGAGCATAGATCTCTGCAGTGGAACATACGTGACCACTGTTTGATCTTTGTGTGTGTGTGTGTGTGTGTGTGTGTGTGTGTGTGTGTGTGTGTGTGTGTGTGTGTGTGTGTGTGTGTGTGTGTGTGTGTGTGTGTGTGTGTGTGTGTGTGTGTGTGTGTGTGTGTGTGTGTGAAGCTCTTTTATTAATGGCTGTGTTTGACCTGAGAAGGTCAAAGCCATTGGAGCTGTTGATGGATCCGTTCTGCTCGAGCTTTCTCTCTCTCTCTCTCTCTCTCTCTCTCTCTCTCTCTCTCTCTCGCTCTCTCTCTCTCTCCGTCTTACACAGGCCTTGTCACATGACCTGCTTTGATTGGTCGCTCACAGCGTGATGGTCAAAGTAAGTTTTGATAAACAATGATGTGGATGGAGGAGGAAACACTATAGTGTCAAAGTCACAAAATATTCTTTTAAGGCCATTTTCATCTCACAAATGTCCAGCGACACCATAGACATTATTTTTTCTCCTAGAATTAGTTTTTGATCAAGTTTATTAAAGTGTGTTACAAACAGATTACATATTTGTATTACATTATTACTATCTACAAAATGTAATGGAGTTACACTACTTTAAGTTACTTTTAGCTAATCGCACATTTATGTTATGTGAAGTCATTTTAAAATATTAATCTTATTAAATTGATAGATTAATGTCTACAAATGTGACACCACAAAACATTCAATTTTTCATTATAATATCTTATTTACCTTTGAAACAGCCATCAATACCTTAACATATTCTTATTTAACAATGTAAATGTAGAATCAATGCTTTAAAATGTGCAACATGCCTAAACATAGGCATATAATACAACATTTAATCATGTGATTTTTAATGTAATTCAAATAAAATATAAAATATTTCTTCGAGCCAAAAAGGCTATATACAAAATAAAGGTTTGTGTAACTTAGATAAAAAGCTTTTGTCTAAATAATAGAATAATTGAGCATATTATATCACAATGCAGAGATTCTTCTTCTACGCCTCAGAAAGAGGTAGAATTTTTACTCTTTTTCATTTTCATTAGAAATTCATTAATGTCTCCATGTAACGTTGTTGAGATTGTAATGAGTAATATTTTGCAGATTTTTGTTTCAGTAACGCGTTATATTACTGCGTTACAGAAAAAAAGGAATATATTACTGTAACTCATTACTTTTGTAATGAGTTACAGTAAACACTGGTTATAAATACAGAGAGTGACCTCAGATATTATCATTGTGCATTTTATTTGAACTAAATGTATGACAGAGAAAGTTCAGGATGCAGTTCTTTAATATGGATCTTGTGTGATGTGTATTTGAAAAGAATAATTGTTCAAGAAATATAAAAATGTCATTTTAAGTTGTTTTTTTTTAACTAGACATTTCAGGTTCACACACACTGATAGAAAACTTTGTAACATGTTTTGTTGAGGTTTTTTTTCAGAGGTGATGATATTTTATCAGATAAATCCATATTCTCATAGATCAATAAATGGAAGACGAACCTAAAAGAAAAACATAAAAAGTTGAATTTGAGACTCGAAAGTTTGTTTTGATCTCCAATGTAAACACTCGGTTTATTCATAAATCAATTTATATATTGTTGGAAAAGTTTCATGCATTGCATTGTGGGATGTGGAGTCCCATAGACCTTTCCTTCAGTCTTATCGTGGTTTCTTGTGTTTCTTCACCAGAAACGGAGGACAGTGATTGGCTTGGAGATCAAAACAAACTTTCAAGCAGCTTTGATTTATTGATCTAAAGACCTATACCATGTATGTATCTATATATATATAGTATTGTGACATATTGTGTAACATTTATTGATACGGTTTAAAACACAGACAATCATTAAATACAGCACATAGTTGTTTAACTCTGATAAAGTATTGTTTGAAGTCAGAGTTAATATTCCTCTATATCATGTAAATACATTGTGCATTCATTGTTAATACCTAAGAATCGAAGTGATCACACAATTGCCTTTATCTCCATCTCTTTGGCAGAGACAATATCTGCAACATTAGGAAACACGTCCAAACCTCTTTCCGTAACCAGTCCAGGATCAAAGCTTCAGTGTTATGATGCGTGCAGATAAAAATCTGCGTTTTTGACTTTTGAATGGCAGCGAGCAGGAAGCACCTCAAGGAAGCAAAGTTGTTTCCAAACCAAAGCATCTGACACAAGTTACAGACATAATGAAATCAAGCCCAGCAGCGAACGGACACGAGGGTTTCCCTGGAAAAGCTGCACCACAGACTGTGATCTCATGATGTCAGTGAGGAGACATGTTTTAAATTACAATCTATACCACACGATGGGATGAAGAACAGCACAGTGTTGTAAAAGTGCTTGGTGGATTGGTTGCTATGACTAAACACAATAATCAATCACTCTAAGGAATCAATGACAAGGCATGTTTTGGAAGGAATTAAAATAAAGAGTGAAGTTTTGATATTTTATGTTAATCATCTTGTCAACAAATTAACTAGTAATACAGTTCTCTGTAGCAGCGATTCTCAACTGGTGGGTAGGGACCCAAGGTTGGGGTCAGTTATAATTGTAATTGCATAATTTAACATTAATTACAATTATAGCATAATTATAATCGTAATAAAAAAAACTGTTGCTGTCATAATTGTAATTAAATTGTGATTGAGTTCAGATAATTCACTTTGTAATTGTAATTGTTGTGAAAAATTTATGAAAATTTTAAATTATAATTTAACACTAAATTTGGAAACCATGTTACAGTTCTATGTACAGTTGTACACATATGTAAATAATAATTCTTAAAATATGTTTCATTAAGCTTTCCTACATTTTACCGTTATAAAAAACATTTCAATCTAGGGGAATAGTGACAGAAAAAATGCTCAGACACCAGAACAATTAAAACCTATAGTTTTATTGATTAGGAAGCCTAACAAGGTAATCAATAGATAGGAAATAAATTAGATGACAGATATTTAGTGTATTTTACAGCTGATTTAGAACCAGTTAGCATTAGAGATGCTAACAGAAAGCTAACAAAAGAGGAATGTTAACTTTTATCAGGTTATTTATTTTAAGCTCAGAAAGTGGGATTAATTGTAATTGCACTGTAGTAATTGAGAATGTAATTGTAATTGACTTTCTGAGTATAAAAAATCATTGTAATTGAATTGTAATTGAACATAGGTGATTGAAAATGTAATTGTAACTGAAAATGTAATTGACCCTGACCCTGACTGAGTGGGTCATGGACAGCTGATCAAATATAAATAAAAAGATAAAAATGTATCATTTTGGACTTGTCTTTTATTTTGAAAGAAACCTTTCATGTGTCCATACCATCCTGTCATTGTCTGATCCTGTTAGATCTCTGAAGATAAGCAGGTCTGGTCCTGGTCAGTAGGTGATGGAGACCACTGAGAGTTCCAGGGGCCACAGTGGGGGACAGTCACCCAGTGGTATCTGTCATTGTGTCCTTGGGCAAGGCACTTCACCCACATTGCCTAGTATGAATGTAGTGTGTGAGTGAGTGTTGGTGGTGGTGGTGGTGGGAGGGGCCAATGGTGCAATAGTAGCTTACCACCACTAAGTGTGGAGTGAAAGAATAATGCTTTAATTCTGTAAAGTGACTTTGAGTGTCCATAAATTGATGCATTATTAATATTGTCTTTGGACATGCATGCTGTAAAATACATGTTGCACAGGAAAATATATAGACTTATATTTTAAAAAAAAAAGAATATATTTGTGTGTTTTCAAAAGGTATTTTTGAAAACATAAATTTGGTCACGATTCAATGACTGTGGCAAAATGTGCATAGTTAGCTCCACCATATTTAGTGTATGAGTCATACATCACTGATATGAGTAACACATTATATCACCTGATCATTATAGCACACTGTTGGTTGGACACAGACTTAAAGTGTTGCAAACACATGAATAATATCTGCTACTTAAACCTTTCAAAATAAGATCACCATCTTTAGATATAGGCTGGTTTATGAATTCATTTATCATCTGACAGCTTAAACTCCTGTTAATTGTTATAAAATAATAAATATCTAAATTAATAATACAACAAAACATTATTAACTACTGACATCATATTTATGATGAATCAGCTACTTCTGTTTGAACATAGACAGTTGTTTCCATAATAGTATCCATGGTACAGCCCTAAAGTGATATAAAAAAACCTACATTTCAAAAAATTCATCAAAATCATGTGACATTCATTTATTTATTATGCTTTCAACACATAAATTTATAACACAATCTCCAGATTCTGCTTCCTTCTATTTATTACAGAACAAAAGGCAGAATTATGAATATAGAGCTTTGCTGCAAAGCACAAAGTCACAATAGCGTCGTCTCCATCCTGCTCATGTTCCAGAGCTGAAACATTTTTATTAATGAAATCCATAATGAGGCTTTGGTTCATGTTTCTGTTAAAGAGAAAATAAAAACTGCTCATTTGTGTGTTTATAGGTAATATTCACTTGTCAACATTCTGCTTTAAAACTGAAATCCCTGCCTTACGTTGACCGAGTCAAATTCCTCGTGTGTACAACATACACTTGGCCAATAAAGATGATTCTGATTCTGATTCTGATTCTGATTACAATATATATATATATATGATCTATTACAGAGTGTCAAACTTATTTTCGTTGATGGGTCATATATGAGTTTAATTCCAAATGGGCAGCACCACGAAAAATTCAGATTTTTTTTAAAGGATTTGATTTTTTGTTTTTTTTTTAAAATTAATCAATATTGTGTCATTTATGAACAGTTTATTTCAGTAACATTCAAGCAAAAGGTTAAAGACATCAGAAAGCTTCAGGATTTTCACTTCCAAATTCCTCAATTTTACCACAACTTTTCTCAGAAATAAAAATGTTGCAATAAATTTAGAAATTTAACTAAATTATTGGTGGAAAACTGTGGAATTTTAAGAAATTTTGGAGTTCTTGTGATGATTTGCATTTAAAGATGACGGCAATCAATGATGAACACAGAATAAATGTGAGTAAATGTCTATATTGTGGATTTTTTTAATTGGAGGGAGTGGGACATTTACAACTGAATTATATGGTAATTAATTACACATCATGAGTCATTTTTATTTTAACAAAATCCTCCAAAACGCCACATCTGACCCGCCGGCCACAAATGTGACACATCTGATCTGAATCACTGTCACATGATTAGTTGTGACTATTCGTGTCGAGGTGCACGTCTCCGCTACTTTGACCTGTGACTGAACTTTTCTGCTAAACTCTTCATTTTTAAGGATAAAGCTTTTAATTTTATTTCTGCTGTGAGAAACTGAAAGTACATGCAGTTTCACATGCACAAAAAATGTATAGATTTTTAGAATAGCCTTTGATTGAAAGTTGAATCCAAACTTTGTCGTCTGAGGATGAACAGTTATTATAAACATGCTTATGGTTATTAATGTTTATATTCCATCAGGATCTGTGGAGCACATTGGTAAACATATCACTTTCTACATTATATATGCTGACCAATATTGTCATGTTGTCCATTTGTTGATGGATAATTGGCAAAAGTAATGATCTTGCATCAGTGTTAGTGTTACAGAATTATTTTTAAATTAAAAACAGTGATGATTGTAATGATGAGACCAACTAACACTGAATGTTTCCATGTCTGTGTTGGTTAGAACCAATCAAAAGGAGGAAAAACCAAATGAAAAACAATGCATGTGTCAGAGCAAATGAGGCAGTTAATACTCACTAAAAAAGGCAGATTTTAGTCTGATTGTATAAAGCTGCAAACATTACTTTTTGTATCTGGTCATAATTTAATGGTCGATCAGTAAAACTCTACATCTATCATCTTTTTCCAATATCTTCAAGAAGAATACAATTGTTTAGCTTTTTACAGTTGGTGTATTTATTATTCTGCTTGTATAAAATAACCTTAAATGAACTTTGTTTGTCATTCTCAGACTTGTTTTATAGAAGTCTTTATTCTTTTCTTCATTGGTCACCATGCCAACAGTCTTTAATTCCTTAGGTTTCAGTCAGTATTGACTAACTGAGACCCTCCCACATTTGGGTTGTTATGACAACCTGTCAGAAGATAATTTTTTATCAGCAGTCTGGTCTATGCACTGATTTACCCATGAGTAGACTGTCATGATGTTGTCTTTATGCTGTTTTAAATATGCTGATTTGATGCAAATGCTTTTCAAAGTGGGAGGTACTAGGCTGCACATGTGACATAAACATAGGTTGGAGGATGTTTTAATGGACTGAATGGAGCTCAGATTCACGTGGTCATAACTCGTGCCTTTTTGAATCTTTCATGTGGACCTTCATGACCTGACAGTCGTTTAGTTTATGTTGTTGGGACAAATGATAAACTAGGGAATTTCTCAACATTTTCCATAATTGAAAGCTCTAAAGATGATTCTCAGACCTATGGAGGGATGGTGATCACATGGCCCAGGAGATGTTGGCCGTGTGCTCCTTGGCCTTCATGCGCAGGACAGCAATACTAGACGAACGCCTCTCGAACTCCGGCTTGGCCTCGAAGGCCGGGTGGCTGTTGGCAGGGGGCGTGAGGAGGGAGTCTGCACTGAAGAAGTTGTTGAGGGACATGTGACCAAACTTGTTCTGCTGATTGGGGAAGCCGACGTAGCCGTGGTCCACAGAGGACGGGGCCGAGCGGGAGTTGTGAGAGTAGGAAGTGACGCAGGGCGGAGACCCTCGAGGCAGCATGCAGGAGGAGACCACAGAGGCACTGGGAGGGGGGCTGGGCCACAGGTTGTTGGGGATCTGTTGAGCAAGAGAAGACATTAGACAAGAACTACAAACCTAGGATAGAAAAGCTCACAAAAAAATACTGTCATTCAGAAAATATAGAAGTATAGAAGCAACACAGGAGTGAGTAAAGGGTTGATCAAGTTGTACACACACACACACACACACACACACACACACACACGCTGCTCCCCACAATCATTTTGTACCAGATAAAATTCTTGCCTAAAAACATAATTTACTCCAAAAAGAAAGGAAAGAGTTAAAAATGCTGTTAAAAAATGAGTTTTCATCTCCACCATAAACAATCCTTTTATTGACATTTTGCGCATTGCATTATGGGATATGGAGTCCCGTAGACAGATGCATAGAAGTGTTTTTACTTCTTATTTTTTCCACCAGATTGTGGGACATTATTCACTCAACACCATTTTTTGTTCTAGTTTGTTCCCCGTGATATCAGAATAAAATATATATTAATGCCACTTCTACACAACTCCACACCCCACAATGCAATGCGTGAACATTTCAACAAACAGAGCGGCTAATTCCACTTTTTAAAGTAATTATGTAAATTAGTAAATTATGTTGAAGTCATTGATCTATGACTATGAGGCATATGATTTTATCTTATTAAAATATTATCAGGGTAGTTTAGTGTAGCAAATCTCCTACTAGACTGTCCTTAAATCATGTGCATATGTATAGAGATACATTATTATTATTTATTACAAAATAAAATAATTCCTTTATATTACAATTTCCATAAGTGACCATGTTGGTGTCATTTCACAGAAACTATCAGAGGCCTTCTGTGAACATTAGTTTAACACTTTGACTTTAAAAGTTGAGGGAATAGCTGAGCCTGTCTCCATAGAAACAGGGTAAAAGGCAACTCAGACAGAACCCAGTCTATCATAAGACATTGTATTAATTCTGTTTCAAAAATGTTCTGTCTTTTCTTCTTCTGGGTTTTTTGTTTAGGTGGCATTTCCAATATTTAGTTAAAGTGCATTATAATGTAAATTCTTTTCAAAGCTCAAATTAGTTACTAAATAAACACAATTGTCTTTAGAAACTTATTTCTAAACAAAACTATTCCACACTGTATAGAAAGTGTAAAAGTGTAAGTCAAACAATTTGACACATTTGACATATCCAGATGCCTGTTTAATCAATTATTAGAGTTAAACATTCCAAAATGACAGTGTGGTTTTACCATCAGTGACTTTATTAACATTCCAACATTCACATTTGTACTTTCTTATGCAGAGACTTAAATGTATTCATGGGTGGAAAGAAGCCGCAGCAATGACCAAACCTCAAAGTCAACAAAAGAAGACCCAAGGGTGCCTAAAAGCCTCATAAATTCCCTCAATATCCAACGTGTTCGTGAGTCTGAGAGACAGAATGAGCCACTGCCAACATGGCAACATGCCGACGTTCAATGACAGTAATCAGAATCAGCTGCATGGGCAAAGCTGCCAACCATAGGTCAATCAGAAGCACATGTGAGACACATGTGAGACGGTGCAGCTGATTTCTGACCTGGTCGAGGTCAGACCAAAGTGTTTTACATCGTGAACCCAAAACCTCTGAGTTCCCACTTATATACATATCCAACAAATCCAAGAATATTTTTTGTAAGTTTAATGGGTTGCTATGGAGACGAGTGTTTCACAAACTTCTACCCTTAGCTCACGTTATACATTATTTACATTATTTATTAGTGTCTGCCGCCTCGTCTAAACGCTCTCTTGTGTCTCGTCCAACATAAACCTTAAATTTAGGCCTTTATTCATTTATTTCTGAGATTTTTGCTCGTTTTAGAATTTGAATTTTACCTTTTGGTGTATTTTAATGAGTTGTGCCACAAAATTTTATTAATAGATGAGAAAAAAAGTCTGTGTGCATGTAAAAAAAAAAATTAACATGTTGAATGTTAAAAAAGAAACTGACAAATGTTTATGTGTACTTCCTGAGAGATGTTCAAGCACCCCTAGGAGTACACGTACCCCAGTTTGAGAACCACTGCTATAGACAAACCCCTTGAAAAAGTTGAAAATATGCTTGAATATAAACTTTAGGGAGAGAGTTTGTTTTGTGGATTTGCAGATATTATTATTCCTTCTCTGTGGCTTTTTCACACACGAACATAATATCAAGTTAGTCTGAATAAACCATTTATTACCAAATGTTCACGGTTTGTTTACGTTATTTAGTCATAACACAACTTTCTTTAAAAAACAACAATGTTTATTACTTTTTTATTCACTTATGTTACAACCCTAACTTAGTTAATTTCCTTTTAAAGTGTATGTCAATGGAATCAAACTGGACGCCATGCAGTAATTAGATTACATTTTAGAGTATTTGTTAATGGCATCATGTAGACAGTTAGCACAATTCCACAGTATACAACAAACTATTTTTCAATATTTTAAACTCCTTTATTTATTTCTTCAATCAATAAATGTATCTTTAATAGATTTGACTTTGTTCCATACATTATTATTGTCTTAATTCCTGTTTTTTTGTTTTTGTTTTGATTGTTTTGTTTTTTGATGCATGTTAACACACATGTAGCTATTGATTTCTGTATTTTAGGACAGCGATTCTCAACTGGTGGGTCAGGACCAAAAAGTGGGTCACAGACAGCTGGTCAAAAATAAGTAAATACTTAATGTCTCTCATGTTAGAATTGTTCTTTATTTTGTAAGAAACTTTTCTTTTGACAGGCATACTGTGAAATGTGTTACACAGGAAAATATATAGATTTATGTTTTAAAAAGAGATTAAATATGTGTGTGTTTTCAACAGCAATATTTTTAAAAACTAAATTTGGTTGGTTGAATTCTAAAAAAATTAATAACCATGGCCAAATGTGGGTCCCAGTTGAGAACCCCTGTTTTAAGCAATTCGTTAACGGCATCATGTAGACATTTAGCGCAATTCCACAGTATACAACAAACTATTTTTCAATATTTTACCAATCAGTAAATATATCTGCAGGTTGGAATTGTTCCGTAACTGAAAACAAATAGTTTTTTTTTATTATCTTTTATTATTATTATTATTATTCCTTGTGTTTTTGTTTTTTGGGGCATGTCAACACATCATTTCTGTATTATAGGATATTAAACTACATGAACTCGATCTGTAACACTTTTTTTCATAATAAATCATGATCTAACATTTTAGCACATTTTGCTAAATTGTATTAATAATTATTGTATGGCTTTTGCTGATTAAAAAAAACAGTTTTCATCGAATATTTTATTTGCATTTGCATTGGTTGATTTATCAGACAACCATGAATACATTTGTTTTACAAAATTAAAAAAAATGCTTGAGATTTATTTTTAAAAGTTAAAGTGTGCTAACAGAGATAACAAATCATTTTCCTAACCTAATTACTTCTGTAAGTCTGGTATCTTATTATTTATTATGTCTTTTTGATTGAATTTAGGCTCAATACAACCCAGGAAAGCCCTAATCTATATAGTTCCGAAATGGAAAGGGAACAAAGTGACATTGTGCATCTCCTCTCACCTCATCTTTTACCTGACCTTTGTCCAAAAAGCAAGACAAATGTTCATCCAACATGAAATGTGATATTAGCTCATCCATCCAGCAGTGACACCTCACAGAGGCTCTAATCAACATCCTGAACACTCTTATCTAAATATATGCTTCACAGTAACAGATTAATAGAGCTGTAATGGCACATGCACGGTCTTTTCATGCATTTTGGAGTGACACATTAATGAAGTGTCTTAGGACGGCTGGGATTTTTACGCATGTTTTACGCACAAGAAAAACGTGGATCCACATTCCAGGAAAGAGGTTTTCTATCTTTTTCTGCCACAGTTAAACTACGACTATGAGTGAAAAGTGTGTACCTGTGTGTAACTGTCGGTCCTCGGTAACACCGACAGGTCGTAGGTGGCTGCAAAGTGAGTTTTGGCTTGTTGGATCTGTCCATAGCGCTCTCTTTTCCTCCACTTTGCTCTTCTGTTCTGAAACCACACCTAAATGCACCAAAAATTATAAGAATACAAATTAAGAAGAAATCAAAAAACTAATCGATTGTTTAATCTTTATAATTATTAGAATTTTCACTGAAAAATGTTAAGAATTAAAAAAAAAAAATGTAATATAACAATTCATTCAAAAGAAATTCATACATTTCAATTACAATTTTTAAATTGTCTTTTTTTGGGATTTCCATTATGTTTGAGTTTTTAAAAACCTTTTTTTGGGGGGGACAATTTATTTTCTGAAATTATCCAATTTAATCATTTAATTGTTTTTCCCCACTACATAAGTTCCGATTTTTACAAATTTTCAAAAAAAAATTGCATATGACAATTTATTCAAAAGAAATACATACATAATTATAATCTTTTTTATTTATTTTATTACAGAATATTTTTTTTGTTCACTTTTTTTAAAAAAAATAAAATAAAAAAAAACAATTAATTAAAATGAAATACATACATATATAGAATTACAATTTTTAAAGTTTTTTTTTTTTTTTTTTGGAGGGAATAATTTGTTTTCTGAAATGATCCAATTGAATAATTTACTAATTTTTTTTCACTAAAAAAGTTCAGGTTATTTTAATTTTTTCAAAAAAATTTATATATCAAGTCACTAAAAATATTCAGAACGAAATTTAATGAAAAAGTATTTAGTTTTTGAGGGACTTTTCATTTTGTTTAAACTTTTTTGTGTCTTTAATTATTTATTTTGGTGCAAAGGACATTTTTCCAATGCATTTCAAAAGAAGAATAAAATGTTTATTTGTAAAACTTTCCACACACAGGAATGTGGAGACTAACCTGCACTCGAGCCTCCGTTAACTCCGTCCGCATGGCCAGCTGTTCCCTCACGTAAACATCTGGATAGTGTGTTTTCTGGAACACCTTCTCCAGCTCCTCCAGCTGTGCACTGGTAAAGGTGGTTCGGTGCCGTCTTTTCTTGCTGCTGGACACGTTACTGTCACATTTGTCTCCAACGTCGTCCAGGTCGGTTTTGTCGGGCCCGGTGCTCACCGGGGAGGTTCTCAGAGTGCAGCAGCTGTCCATGGAGCGCAACGTCTCCTCGTCTGTTTTTGTCAATGCGTAATTGCCTGGAACGAGGAAAAAATGTTTTTAAAACTCCATGTTTTCATCTTAATATTTTATCACGGGTTTTCCCCCAAAAGGTGGAATATTGACTTATTTAACTGGGTCCAAAAATGAGATTTAAATATACAGCATCCAACATTTACATTTCGGTTGATAAAATTATCCAAAATAATTTCCTGATATTACTGAAGAAAAAACATATTTTCTTTATGTTTTCCTTGTTAATTAATTTCTCTATATTATATTATATTATATTATATTATATTATATTATATTATATTATATTATATTATATTATATTATATTGAGGCCTTTGTATTAAGCGTAATTATTTATTTAAAGACAATTTGATTTATTCATATCTGCTACAATCTGCTACACACACATGAGATGCGTGTGTCATTCAAAAACAGCAAACGACACCACTCTGGACATTATTATTATTATTATTATTATTATTATTATTGATAATGAATACAAACTTGAATAAAGCTCTCCTACCGTTGTGGTCCCCGCACGGAGAGGACCGCTGATCGGCGCCCTGCAGCCCGAAGGCCTGCACACACTTGGGGGAAGTCTTAGTGAAGTACGGTGGTCCGTCCAGACTCTCCATAACCTGGTCCATGTAGTAATCACTGGCCTTCATTACTTGGCTTTTTAAAGTGAATTTATCCTCCATGTATTCCATCATCTTTCTCTAAATCAAGTCTCACCATGGGATGAAACACTGATGATGTTAATGCACTAATGCGTGTGTGGAGGGGACGGGGTCTTTATATCCTTCACAGAGACGTAGAATCAGCAGGAGCGACCTCCCCCTCCTCCCCCTCCTCTATGATCCAGATCCAGCCCCTCCCATGGTTCATGGTCCAAATCAGTCCAGATTCATCATCAGCTCAGAAACGACCACATGGTCTGATCCAGACTCACTCATTCACTACAAAATTGGACAATTCCATATTTAAATGTCTCACAAACTGTTCAACTCACCGTTTACACAAGGAGCAGAATTATGGAGGTAGATTTGTGTCTTAATTATTCAGTCAAAAATAAATATTTTCATTCAAATTGAAAAATTGGGGGAAAAAAATGTTCAAATGCAAAAAAAAATTAAAAATAAATAAATTTTGAGACCCAAATAATTGCATTTGAACACTTTTTTTGATTGAAAATAAATGTTTTTTTGATTGAATAATAATAATAAATCTCACCTACATACTGAATTAAGTATTGTTTGATGTACTCAAAAAGCATAAAGGCAAAATTATTATTATTATTATTATTATTATTATTATTATTATTTTTTTTTTTTTTTTTTTTTTGCTTGTTGCAAACAAATAATATAGGAACTTTTTTTCTTATACGTCTTTCTTGAATTTGACATAAAAAAAATTACATTAATTATTCAATGAAAGTTAAACAA
The DNA here is from genome assembly GCF_900634775.1 of Gouania willdenowi. Classification (NCBI taxonomy): domain Eukaryota; kingdom Metazoa; phylum Chordata; class Actinopteri; order Blenniiformes; family Gobiesocidae; genus Gouania; species Gouania willdenowi. The sequence continues at coordinate 71,454,038 of NC_041049.1, forward strand.
TAGTAATGCACAGATTACAGAATATTTCATTTTAAAGATTTAAAATAAATCACTTTTTTATTTTCTAAAATATAATTCTATTCTTATTTAATCCCAGGGCACCAGTATTGATCTGAGGTAAATATTTTCAGTAATGTGTCATTTCTGATACTCAAAGGGATTTTATTAAAGACATTTCTACACATTGTTTCCTTTCAGGTGTGATTTGGAACATCATCGTCCAGCACTCAATCACTGTCCTCTGCAGGAATAAGCACCATATAATGATAAGTTGTTTACACAAAAACAAAAAAATACAATTGTGCTGTACTTTTATGAAATACATTAACAAATAATAATAATAATAATAAACTTTATCTATATAACACTTTTCAAAACACGTTACAAAGTGCTTTCTAAAGGCAGCTGTACATTAGAAAATAAAAAATACAAAGTTCTGGTCAGAGATTAAAACAGTTTAAAAAACAGAAACAAAAAAACAAGTTACAAAACAATCAGTGTTATTTATAGAGCATATATAGAAAACATGCACTAGAATATTCTTAATTTTAAATAAAAAGTATTTCTAATTGTAATCTAAACAGGGGTTCTCAACTCTAATCCTGGGACCCACATTTTGCCACGTAATTAAATTATGACCCACTTCTTTTTAGAATTTAACCAATCAAATTTAGTTTTTCAAAAATAGCAGTTGAAAATATTTAATGTTTTTTAAAACATAAGTCAATATATTTTCCTGTGTAACATGCATTTCACAGCATGCCCGTCAAAAGAAAAGTTTCTTTCAAGATAAACAACAAGTCCAGCATGAGAGACATTAAATATTTATCTATTTTTGACCAGCTGTCCACGACCCACCCATGCAGGTCCGCGACCCACTTTTGGGTCCCAACCCACCAGTTGAGAATCACTGATCTAGTATACTATATGGCTCCTGTGTGTTTATTGTTTTTATCTTGTGTTTTACATCCGTTGATTGCCGATTTCAAAGAAATGAATAGATATTCATTCATTCATTCATTCCTGGTGAAAAAGGACAGGACAAGTCAAACTTCCACTGCCTTTTGGGTGAATTGTAGCACAAACCTAAAGTCTCCATCCACCGCCTGCGATGCCGTGCGTGCATAGCTTTGGTTCGCTGTAGGGTCAGTGGCAGTAACCTGGGGCTGCACGGTGCCACAAGAGAAAAAATAAAAATAAACAGCAGAGTTCTAAAGTAGCAGGGGTTCAGAAATGACCTCGCACGCTGCCTCATGCTGAGAAGAAAATGTGAAAAGTTCACTGTGGTTTAGAGGACCTTTAAGATGGAAATTCCAGCTAATATCTGCTGCTGCATAGCACGGGTCTCATGGTCAACCATAAGTTGATCAGATGGACTAATTATTTAAGTGCTGCAACCAACATGACATGTGAGCAAGCCTAAAAATACCCACATCTTTAACAAACACATGAGCAGCCACCCATTGGTGACGTAGAAATGATGATTGAAGTGAACATATCGTCAGTCATCAGAGCTTTGAAGTGACTGTCGTTAGTCCAACATGAGAGGCCTTATGGCATGAGCTGAAGACACCAGCATGACATCACTGTGCCCATAGTCACCCTCCAGTCTAATTCAATATGCACACTTTACCCACCAAACTCAAACAAATATCTATTTAGACGCTGTCTTTCTGAGTGAAGTTTATGTGACGTCAGAGCGTTGCAGAACTCATAACGCTGCTGGAAAAACAGAAAGGCAAAGCCACCAATGTTTGTTTTTAGAGTTGTTTTTCCTTTATTCATGGAAGAATCCTGAGGGTTGACAAACGTCGTCATAGAGTCAGTCACAGACTTTATAAGACCAGGATTATCTTTTAACTCATTTCCCGCTTTGCAACAGAACTATCATCACATATGTTTATTTCTATTTTTTGACCCAATTAAACCAAAATTTAAAAGTGATGGAAATGGAATACAAACACATTGTAAAATAAGGAACATTTCTAAGGAGAAACAAAATCAAATTTTCATAAAATCATAAGAATAATGCTGGATACAATTTAATGTTATGGAGCATGGTAAATCGTGCAAGAAGATATTGCGATATTAAAACATCACAAAACGTATGTTGAGGGTACGAGGGCAGAAGGAGGGATGGTGCAGATCTACTACACACCACATTGTTCTGCTTTGGTTTGGTTCAGGATTTTTCAAATCTCCAAAGTTAAGGTCAAATAAAGACACGATTATTTTTCCAACTACTTTTTTTTGTTGTCTTTTTACCTTTTCAAAAATGTTAATTGTATTGTTATCACAAGCCCATTATTGTCCAACGTATTGTAGACTCATAGTCCTACCGTAGGAGCAAACACTAGCTACGTTTCCATTACAGATTTTCGCAAAATAAAAGCAATATTTCTAAATGTTGACAAAGTATAATTACGCTTTGAATGTGTTTCCATTTAACATTGTTTTGGGGGAGGAGCCTCTTAACTCCCATAAAATCTCATTCTGCTAGACTTTGTTGTAGAAAGATGGACGCTCAGAACCTCCTTATAATATTCTATATTCCTTTATCATTTCATGTCTAATGTGGCAGTAATAATTTTTAAGCATAATAATAACAGTCTCCTCTACTGTTTACATGTACCACATCATGTTTCCTCAGAGAGCAGTGGTCATGTGACCAGGTACGTCACACTCTGTGTCGTGTATTTGCAGAAAAAGCTTCTGCGACACATTTCAATATCAAAATGTCTGAAATTCCTCCTCATGAAAGCGTAAAAACTTTTTAGTCATATTTAAGTGGTTTTTTCTAAATTCAGGTGTTCCATTACTAGTTTTTATTGCGTTATTTAGATTTGACACATTTCCGAGGGTCATGGAAACACATGTAGCTACTGTCTACTGGTCCTGTTGAACAAGCAGGTTTGATCATACTGTACCTGACTAAAGACACAAACACTGGACAGGATTGTAAGCACATGTACTCCTACCATGACTTTATATACAGTCTAATCCGCCCACAGTGCATGTTTTGGACACCAAATATAGAATAACTCACGGTTACCAAAACACCAGATAATAATAAAAATCACTGGATGGAAACCTGTGGCTCCCTGGAATTGTCAACAATCCACAACAAGTATACTAATAAATAATATAATATAATTTGGGGACTTCTTGAATGTATTTTATTTCATTTTGAGACGTCAGATAAAGACAGGACATGTCTGCTATTTGACAACATTAGCTTGAATTAAGGGTGTGGTTAGGCGGGCAGTTTGAGACATTTTGGCTCTTTGATGTCCCAATTTTACATAGTATATACTGTATATACAACATTAAACCAGTAAACGTGTCAGGTGAGGATTTGTGGACAACAGCTCAACAACATCATTGTAGAGGGAGTTGTTACAGACAAGGAGTCGTTCCATTTCACGGCGCCTGTCAACCTGGAGTCAAGGCCATGTCATGTGTCGGGTAATGTAGTTTAAATCAAAAAGGACAAAATGTACAGTTGTTAATGTTTTGCTGAAAGAAGATGAAATGTGAACAGTAATGCTGACTTTATAACGTGTACAATGAAGGAGGGATAATGTTGCACACATTGTGATTTATCAGAAACCAGATGAGTTCAATCCACGTTGACCTCAGTCCGTCTTTAATGCAGCCAAACAAAGAATAAAGCAGCAGCTCTGCTTGTTATATATCATTTAAATGTATACGTTACAGTGATAAACTTTGTTTATTTATCATACAGTTTTGTTGTTTTGTCATCTGGTCGACTAGTTCATTGCAATCCAGAACTTTTCAGTTATTGTTTTTTTTAATTTCCCAATTTCATTGCAAATTGAAACTGAAATAATAATAATTAACTTTGATGGAGACTGTTGTCATATATAGTGAATTGGCCAGAGTCAGTTTCCATTGATTTGACTTCATTAGCAAATCTTCAATTTTTATCACAATTTTGTATTTTGAGTTTATTCTTAAAATTTCAACTTTAACCTTGTCTTTTGAACTTTTATCTCAATATTATATTTAAACTTTATTCTCAAAATTTCAACTTTATTCTAGACATTTCAACTTTAATCTTAAAATTTCGACCTAAATCTCGACATTTTGACTTTATTCTCAACATTTCAACTTTAATTTCAACCTTTTGACTTTATTCTTGACATTTCGACTTTAATCTTGAAATTTCAACTATATTATCGACATTTCAACTTTATTTTTGACATTTCGACTTTAATCTCGACATTTTTATTTTATTCTCAACATTTTGACTTTAATTTTGAAATTTCAACTTTATCCTCGACATTTCGACTTTATTTTTGACATTTCGACTATATTCTCAACATTTTGACTTTATTCTCGACTTTTCGACTTTAATCTCAACATTTCAATGTTATTCTTGCCGTCTTAACTTTATTCTCAACATTTCGACTTTAATCTCAAAATTTCAACTATATTATCGACATTTCAACTTTATTTTTGACATTTCGACTTTATTCTCTACATTTTGACTTTAATCTTGAAATTTCAACATTATTCTTGACATTTCAACGTTAATCTCAAAATTTCAATTTTATTCTCGACATTTTGACTTTAATTTTCAAATTTCAACTTAATTCTCGACATTTCAATTTTACTTATTTAACTATATTTTTGACATTTCAACTTTATAATCGATATTTTGACTTTAATCTTGAAATTTCAACTTTTTTCTGGTTTTGCCCAAAACTAATTTATCCCCCGTAGTTTAGCATTTCACAAACTAACATAAGATTATGTGATAAAACCATATTTCAGGTTGAACCAAACTGACTGTCATCATCATCATCATCATCATCATCATCATCATCATCATCACTGCTGGACTACAACCAGCTCGTGCTTCTGTCCAAACTCATCCTTTAGTCTGTGAGTGAAAGATAGAAAGAAAATAAATGGACAGACGTGCATTTCCTGCCAGAGCGTTTCTCTAGAGCTGTATTTATTTTCATATCCATTAACTGATCTTTTTCAGGCAGCGGTCCAGCAAAGAACCTTCAAACCCCTGAGGTTCAGCTCTGCGGTCAGACACTGTTAGTGCACGGACATCCTTTTCTCTTTTCTTTTAAATCAAACACACTGACAAGGCTGCCGTAGCTTATACGTGATGAATAATTCAAACTGGATCTTATGAAGAAAGCCAAAGGTTTTTAGACAGACTATACATTTGAGGTACATTACAATAAGAATGGTTTAAAGTGTAATACCAAAAAACATCTCTCAGGGCCATGAAGAAGTTCATGAAGAAAATGCGATTACGGTAATATTTAAAATGTAAAATAACATCCACTTTTTATAGATAAATAGACACAATAAATAGATAAGACAGGTTCTTATCATGCATATAGGTAAAAAAACAAAAACATTGTTGCATCCAAACAGACATACAGTACGTACTCATGTTGTAAGGTTCCTGGTTCCTATTTCCTGCCAATAATTACATATGAAGCGTGTCATTTACAGGACGTTTTAGTGCTGGTTGGCTGCTGTTTAGCACACGCTGTGATGCTTCAGTGTACCTGATTCTTTGACATAAATAGCAACATTGCCTAAAGATGTTTGAGTTTGACACAAAACCTCTGGTTTTCAAAAGGAGAAGGAAACGATGGAGGTGTGTTTTAAGTTGAGAAGGAAAGAAAAGTTCTTTCACACATTGAATCAAAGACAAAACACAACATCTACACAGGATTTTAACAGTGGTCATGTAGAGATATTATAAGGACATCGATCTCTGTAAACAAAGACAGGCTGATATAATAGTGTCATTATGAAGCGTGAAATTAAAACAACTGTAACATTAAAAGTATATTCTTTACAATTATTTGGTTCAATATTAACCAGTAAAATCCAACCATTGCCAAACAATAATGTCATTATCAGTTAATCAGTCCGATATGTTTGATTGAAAAATAACTATTCTAATAGATTAGCTTCAAATTATTTTTTACTTTAAAAAGAAATGATCCAAATATAATACACATTTATCAACAAATACAAATGGTTTTCAGTAATATAACAACAGTCTATGTATTACTCTCAATCATAAATAATAATAAATAAACTGTTTATTAGAGACATCACATGCTAAATGCTAATACAGGTTGCATGTGAACATTAACCCAATAGTAAAAATCAAGTACATTAAATATTTCTTAAAGAAGCAGGTCAAATTAAAGTTTACTATTAAGTGAGTTTGCATGTCTAAGTAGTTCTATCTCTTTGTTAAATAAAGATTTTCAATTTATTTCCCGTTGAACAAATTTAAACTCTCTTTGTCTTGTTTTTTTCCACCTATTTCATAATTATGGATAAACAACATAATCATCCAACAACAGAAATGTTAGTTAAAGCTTCTGCTCAGCATCTATGTCCTCAAACTCTACTTTTTTTTTTCCCCAGAAACTCTCCGTCAAATGTCCCGCGTATGATTTCATGCAGCACGGATGTGTCAGAGTTTATCATCATGATGATGTCACATGATGTTTCTGGGCCTGGAACGTGTAATAAGTGAAGATGTTATGAAGCATCACTTTATTTAGTGTTTTACATAACATCCAACCTATTGATATTGTTATTGTTTCACTCTTGACAACATCTATAGTAATATTTACAATATTATTACCAAAGCCAAAGAGGTAATATTTTAACTAGTGTTTAATTATGTGTTTGTTTGTCTGTCAGCATGAAGAATTACATTAAAAAATACAAATACAGATTTTGACCACATTTTAACCAAAGCTAGACCTTACGCCATGGAAGATTCCATTAGATTTATGAGGGCATCCAGATCAATACATTGATTGTGGATCAATTTAAAAAATCTAAAAATTCCTATCTCTCACCACTGACAAAATTTCAAAAATTAAATTAAATTAAATTAAATTAAAAACCTTTGTTGCATAAAATGAAAGTAGGAGCACTGCTATGTAATGTATTTAACAAAAAATACAGAGAACATTATTACACATAAAATTTTGTAGGCTACATATTTACAGTGTGTAGTTCACATCAGGTGAGGGGGGTGGGGTGGGGGGTGGGGTTTATTGCACATACAGTAAGTATATGTGTGGTCAGCGTGCTTATGGCTTTGGGGGTAAAATGTTTCTGAAATTCATGTCTTGGTTCTTAATGGACAAATATCAATGAAATTTGGTTCAGTTACGTTAGGTTGGTTCCTCAATTATACTCAATTACCCTTAATTACCTTCAATTACCTTCAATAACCCCATCAAGTTTTCTCTGATTGGATCTGGAATGAGCATTTCCTTGCAATTAAAAGTAAAATGTTTCCCATACATTTGGATCATTTTTAATGTAAATAGTATTTTCAGTGTGAATGATCATCATACCATGATCAGGATCAATAATCCAATAACTACTAATATCTGACAATGAGGGCATGTGGTGCTTGGTGGAGGTTTGCGCTCTCTGACTGTTCTTTTTCTACACATCATAACTTAAAATAAGGTCTTATTTTACCCATAGTTTAGTAACACTGGGTCTGATTGGCTAAAATGAGGTGTCAATCAAACTGATAGAGTTTAATGACACAATCAGCCTCACAGAGTTAAATTAGTGCTGATTTCTTCTTTTGAATAGGATGTTACATTTTTATTTTTTACAGCTGTTTTATTTTGTTTTGGTCTAAATGATGGGATTTATTGGATTTTTGAATGTCTTTGACTTTTAATGGATTCAGTAAAACATCGCTTTAAAGGTGAGCAGCACTGGTTTGTTTATGTCGACATTTTTTCTCACAAGTTTGACAAAATAATTGTGTGTTTGCTGTGATGGTTGTGTCTTAGAATGGTTTATATGGTAAACAATGTAAGATTCTAAGCTTTTAAACGGTATATGATACTTGTGACATGTGAATGAGTGAGAAAATACATTTTGACCCGTTTTCAGGATGGTGGACGTTAACTGTATAATATCTGTGATTATGTGTGTATCTGTGCTGAGATAAACTATACTGACTGTCATCTGCTTATATAAGCTTCAGCATCCAGTGACCCTGAACAGGATAAGTGGGTATATACAGTAAGTTGGATTGATGTGTATTAAATATTGATCATATGAAAGTGTGTATATATTGTGCATCTTCGACGTCTGATTGGAAAGACTGGAGCCAATGACCCTCCCTCTGTTGACCATAAGTGTGAGCAGGTAGCGTCTTTGTCCCTCCAGACCACAGTGAGCTGTATCAGAGGCTCTTCTATTTCACCTGGGAATCACTACAAAGCTTTTCAACAACCAGTACAAAGGAGCCACTTCTACCGGGTATGATGCGTTCCACGTGTCGGACCTGAGCCGGCGGTCTGCTCAACCACCACACAGGGAGCTGAACAGCAGGAAGGGCTCTTTTGTTGATATGGGGGTGCACATGGAGGTTCACTGTATAGAATATCAGTCCACTCACAGGTAACACCTATAGTAGCATGTCCGTTGTTTTTCTACTACAGTTCAACAATGAGCCAATCTCAGGTTTTTTTTAGAATATTGGATTTGGTTTTAATGGGAGACATTATTTCACTAAAAGGGTTTGTTTTATAATATGCTTGATATGATTGTCAGGGACCAAACAGCAAAGACTTAAACACAATATAAGTTTGATTTATTTTAGTTAACAAATACACACCAGCAAAGTAAGAAACAAAACTGATGAAACACAGAAACTTAACTTCTTCTAACTGACCGAACCAATGACACATGGAGGGGTTTATATACACGCTGGATAGCCAACAAAGATAATTGTTGGGGGGGATTACAAACATACCAACCGGTGGAACCCACAATTAAACTAATGGGAGCAATTAATCTGAATAAAACTATAAGCATTATCAAACGTTCAAATATAAATGTGAACTATAATTTCTAATTCCCTATTAAATTACCTAAACAAATAAAACAGGCAGCTCCCCCCCCCAGTGGCTCCCCTAAGATGGTAGTTTCTGCTTTAACTCCGCCCTCCTTTAGAAGCCATCTTGGATGATGTCACTTTCTTTATATTCTGAGGAGCTGCAAACCAAACTAAACATGAGTTTCAACTGAAAGAAATATTACTGACAAAAGGATAATAAAAATACATTCACTCAAATTAATCAACAACTGTTAATAAACATAAATAATAAACTTTGTGTTGTGTTTGAGAAGAAGAATGATTCAACTTAATTCCAGGGAGAAGATAAAAGATTTAAATCCACAAACCTTTTTTTGTTTGTTGTTGTTGTTGTTTTGAAGTTGACTAGAGATGGGCAATATTATCGGCCAATAATAAAACATTTCAGGTCACCTAGTTTAACAAGCCTTTTTAAAAACAAGTCAGTGTGTTTTGAATAACTTCTGTCATTGATTAGTTCAGTCATTCGTAGAAATGCATCAGTATTATAACAATGGTAAGACAAGCACATTGTAAATAGATATGGGTGATATTTTTGGCCGATATTGGTCATAATATGTGATATTAATAATATTTTTTTTTTTTTTAAAAACCCTGATTATGGAACCTTTTCCATAACTAAAGTTGAATAATTCTTATTTTGCACTGATGATGGAATACATTTAGGGAGCATCAGATTAAAGTTGCCTAATGTGTTATTTCCATGGAGATGTACATCATATGAGCTACAGGTAGGTGTGGGGGGAGGGGTCTAAGTATGTGTTGTATTGGTTAATATCAGAAATTAACTGCAGAACCATATCAGCAAAAAAAAAGGCTAATATCAAACATCCCTAATGTTTACATATTTATGTATATTTATCTCATTGGCCTGACACATACACTGTATTCTGTTTGTTTTTATTGATACAGATGAGTGAAGTTTTTAATGGTGCAAACAAACAGAACATGGACCTGCGTGCTGCGTACGTGAGCCCTCACTGCTGCTGCTGCACCTCGTGGATTTCATTTTCACATCATCATCGGAATCCAATTTGGCTTCGTTACATGGAACAGGGCTCCCCTTCACTCCAAATCCAGGACTTGTTTAATGTGGTCATCTGCTTGTCGAGCGTGTCAGTGGAATCTTTGTCATTCCAACTCCTGAGCCCCACATCTCCTCACACAAGGGCCAGTCATTCTCCTCTGAAAGGATTAACTTTTTACTCCTCTCTCGGCCCCGTTTCCTGTCAGAGGAGAAATTCATGGCACGCTGTCCCCACCCCAACCTTTACGGCTCCCCTCCCCGACCAAAAGAAGTAACACTGGTGGATTAAGACCAGACTGAAAAAGCAGCGGCCTTCGTCAAAAACATCCACAGAGACATAAAGAAAATGCATACATGCATGTTTGCAGTGACTTATAAACAAAAATGAATTAACAAATCTAAACAGAAATCTCTATGAAATAAAAATCCATTTCAATCTAATACATTTGATTCATTCGACCCGGGATAGGAAGAATCCAAGGCTTGTCCAGTCCTACCCCCATTCTTCACCATTAACAACTGCAAAAACCAATGAAATAAACTAAATTGACAATAAAAATAAATATTTCAATCGCGCTATTAAGAAAAACAGCACAAAAACCAAACAAAATTCACAGGCTCCATCAACATCTGTGAGATTTACATTCTCCTTCTTCATTTCCACTGTTGTTGTGCTCATAATATACTACATTTACTGATTTATGTTTCATATCACCTCAAATAAAACATATCATCCAATTTAAGGTTTCAGTATTTTGAATCATATGTCCACATCTATTGCATGGTATCATTGTGTTATAGAAGCAATAAGTTCTTACTGTGTTGTAACATTTGACAGCACTCATTGAGCAGGAGCCTGTTTTATGTCTGCATGTAAAAAACCCCTTCCTCCTATTACACCTACTACACAGGGGGGGACTGGCCATCTGGCATACCGGGCATCGTCCCGGTGGGCCGTCGACCCAAAATGGGCCGGGCCGGTCGGTTACGTTTGGGGGTTTTTTTTATGAGTGAGTGGAGGCAGACATGGTAACAAATGGCCAAAAATGGTCCAAAAGTGGGAAATACGTGTGAAAAGTGACTAAAATGAGCCAAAAGCCGACAAGAGTGGCCAAAAAATGGGCAAATGAAGAGGAACCAGGTGGTATGTAATGGCAAAGGGTAATTTAAATGGGCAAAATGTGTCAAACAATAGTGAAAAAAGGGCAAACGTGGAACAAAAGGAGGCCAAATGTAGGGAAAAAGGAAACAAGTAGTATTTATTGGTCAAAAGTCAGTTTTATTATATAAAGTGGAAATGAAGGAAATTGAAGAAAGGACAAAAAATAGAAAAAATTTGTATTTATTGGCAAAAGGAGCTAAAGTCTAAAAAAAGTGTCAGAACTTTCTGAAAAGGGGCAAAATTGAACAAAGAAGTTGCAAAATGGCCAAAGGAAATAGGTAAAAAGTTTCCCCCTCTTAAGGTTTTCTGGCCGAGTAATAATTAAAAATAAGACACAAAGATCCACTTGTTGAGAATCACCGACATGGTCATGCAAGGCAAGGCAAGGCAAGGCAAGGCAAATTTATTTATATAGCGCATTTCATACTCAAGGCAACTCAATGTGCTTTACATGATAAAACATTCAATTGTTTAAAATCAATAAGAACATTTAAATCAATAAGAACATTTAAAATCATCAGTAAAATCAATTAAAATCATCAGTAAAATCATCATGACATCAACAACATGACAAAAAATCTCTCTCTCAATCATATGCAGTAGAGAAAAAAAGTGCCTTTAACTTTGATTTAAAAATGTTCACATTGGATGCTGACTTCAGCTCCGCTGGCAGTTTGTTCCACTTCTTTGCAGCATAACAACTAAAAGCAGCATCACCATGTTTACTGTGAACTCTGGGCTCCACTATGTGACCTGTGTCCATAGATCTGAGAGACCTGCTGGGTTCATACCTGACTAACATGTCACTGATGTATTCTGGACCAAACCCATTCACAGATTTATACACCAGCAGCAGAACTTTAAAGTCTATTCTGAGGCTGACTGGGAGCCAGTGTAAAGACTTTAAAACTGGAGTAATGTGCTCTGACCTCTTTGTTCTGGTTAAGACCCGAGCTGCAGCGTTCTGAACCAGCTGTAGCTGTTTGATGCTCTTTTGGGGGATTCCTGTCAGAAGACCATTACAATAGTCCAGTCTGCTGGAGATAAAAGCATGGACCAGTTTCTCCTGATCTTTCTGAGCCATTAAACCTTTCACTCTGGAGATGTTCTTTAGGTGGTAGAAGGCTGTTTTTGTGATAGATTTGATCTGACTGCTGAATGTAAGATCTGAGTCAATCAGAACACCAAGGTTTTTGACTTGGTCTTTAGCTTTTAAAGATCGAGACTCAAGATAATTGCTGACAGCAGTCCTCTTTTCCTTGTTACCAAAGACAATCACCTCTGTCTTGTCATGGTTTAGTTGAAGGAAGTTTTCACTCATCCAGCAGTTTACTTTTTCTAAACAGTCACACAACACCTCAATGGGACCATGGTCATCTGGGTTCAGTGATAGATATAATTGTGTGTCATCTGCATAGCTCTGATAATCAACCTTACAGTTCTGTAAAATTTGTCCTAAAGGAAGCATGTAAAGGTTAAACAGAAGGGGTCCAAGAACAGATCCCTGAGGAACCCCACAGGACATTAGTAATCTGTCAGATTCAAAGTTTCCAATGCTTACAAAATAGCTTCGCTCCTCCAAGTATGACTTAAACCATTGCATTACTTTTCCATTTAGTCCAACCCATGTTTGCAATCTGTGCAACAAAATTGTATGATCTACAGTGTCAAATGCAGCACTTAGATCCAACAGAATGAGAACAGATACTTTTCCTGAATCAGTGTTCAACCTTATGTCATTGATCACTTTGATAAGAGCAGTTTCAGTGCTGTGATGAGAACGAAAACCTGACTGAAATTTATCAAATATTTTGTTGAATGTTAAGAATTGACTCAGTTGGTTGAAGACCACCTTCTCAATGATCTTGGCCATGAATGGAAGGTTGCTGATTGGTCTATAGTTAGCCAGTATAGAGGCATCCAGTGTTCTCTTTTTTAACAGCGGTTTCACAGCAGCTACTTTCAGGGATTTTGGTACAGTGCCTGATTTGAATGAGCAGTTAATTATCTGACACAAATCAGTGACAATTGACTTTACAACAGTTTTAAAGAAGTTTGAGGGTATTGTGTCAAGGCAACACGTTGATGGATTCAGCTGCTGAACAGTCTCCTCTATTGTTTTTGGGTTCACTGTAATAAACTCTAACATTGTAGTTGACTCATCCCTCAGTGGTTGAAGCTGTTCAAGCTTTTTGTGATTTTGCTGGTTTGTTCTGATGTTTGACCTTATTGATTGTATTTTTTCATTGAAATATACAGCAAATTCATTACATTTTCCAGCTGACAGTAATTCAGGGGCTATCTGATCTGGGGGGGTTGTGAGCTTTTCAATTACAGAAAACAACGTGCGAGAGTTGTTGACATTTTTGGCAATAATTTCAGAAAGTATTGCTGCCTTGCTTTGAACAAGCCATCATTGAATTTTCGCAGACTTATTTTGTACAGTTCTAGATGAATTTGGAGTTTTGTTGATCTCCATTTACGCTCAGCTCTTCTACAGTCAGATTTCAAATTCTGCATTATCTCAGTCCTCCTCCAAGGTGTTTTCTGTGTGTTTGGTTTTCTCTTAGTTTTGATTGGAGCCACCACATCTATGACATTACAGACGTTTCTATTATACTCATCCAGAAGATCATCAACTGTCTCAGCACTCAATGTTGGTGTCATTGCTATGGCTTCCATAAACTGTGCACTTGTGTTCTCATTTATGTACCTTTTCTTTAAACACACATAACTAGGGGGAACAGATGTTACAGTCTCTAGGTCAAAAAAGAAATGATCAGATAGAGCTAAGTCTCTTACATCAACAGCAGAGATATCAACACCTTTAGAGATAACCAGATCCAAAGTGTGACCTTGAGTGTGTGTCGGACCAGTCACATGTTGTGTAAGACCAAAAGTATCCATTAAAGCATACAGTTCTTTGGCAGTATTGTCCATGTTATTGTCTACATGAATATTTAAGTCACCTGTTATTATTAAAAAGTTGTATTCAGTGCATACAACTGACAGCAGTTCAGCAAACTCATCCATGAATTCTCCAGAATATTTTGGGGGTCTATAAACGACTAAAAACAGAACTCTTGAATCACCCTTCAGTAAGAATGACATATATTCAACTACACCTACACCTGACCACAATTCTGATTTTGTTCCATATTTAATCAGAAATCATCAATGATCTTTGTTTGCATCAGCTTAGTTTAGTTCCTGATCAATAAGTCTTAATTATCGATTTGGGCACAGGGTTGCATTTCCTCACTGTCATGGTATTAAAAAACAACTTGTACTCACTGATGTGATTTATGAATTATTTAATGCAATTAGAAAAGTTGGGAGTTGATCAGAGTTAAAAGGTGATTCTTCGAAGACACGTCTGAGAGGGATGTCGGACTCGTGAGGGAGGATCATCAGACACATCAGGAAGGAAGTTCTGGAGCGTAGCGGAGGGAGACCCAGAGTGGGGGCTCCGTGTCGGGCGTTCTCTATCTGAGCTGAGCTTCAGCCCCCCTATACCTGGATTATGTACGGAGACAAGAGAGAGAAAGTGTGGGTTGAATAGTTTGAACCAAATTGAGTTGTGGAGGATGACTGCGTGTAAATAGACAAGTCATGTGATTGTGGGTGTGGTTTGTAGGCGTGGTTCTGGTTCATTTGTTTCATCTTCGTAGTACAGTTGAGTACTTTCCTCATGAGCTGAGAAAAATGTTTAAAGAGTAACTAAACCCCAAACTTTTTTTCTGCTGAATACTAATATATGTGGGTATGAAGTAGCGCTGTTGATGAATTCTGGTCCAACTCTCAAAATTTTAGTCAAACTATTTCAATTTGTCATATTTTGTTGTGAAATGTCAGAGTGACTGCCCTCTATGGGTTGAAATCATATTACAATGGATTTTTGCTATTGGCTGAGAACAAGATCATGTGACATTTTGGTACCATCGTCCATCACAAACAAGCACCGTTAGCCCCGCCCCTTTTATAAATACTATCACCTGTGGGCTCTACAATCTGTGGTGAGTAGGTTAGACTGAAAGAAGAGTGAATAGAGAGGTACACTGAGTAATGAGTAGCTAGTTAGCATAGCATAGATTGTTTATTGTAAATTTTATAGTATAGACTGGGCGTGTCTTAAATGCTTCACGAGCCCCGCCCATAATCAAGGCCTTTTTTAATTTCCCCCCTAGTGAAAGGTCAGGAGAAAGCAGGGGTTTAGTTGTTCTTTAACTTATTTTACAACAATGCATTGGTCTAGTTTTAGATGGACTTTTGAAAGAAAATAGTCAACAACAACAACAACAACAACAACACTGTGATCAAGTTGGTAAACAGGAAGGGAAGTTATGATGACTTACTAGTATGATGCATTGCATTACCACGTGGATAATTGTTTACAAGCTGAGCTGGTAAACTGCTTAAGGCCCAAAATCCAGTTGAATGATGCTGACGATCTGCATATGTTGGATCAGCCTGGCCCTGCACACACACCAAAGACAACACACAGAAACATATGAGTAGTATGTTAGTGTGCCATTTCAAACACAAAGTCTGACGTCAAAATGAGTATGTAGTGCGTTCACATTAGATAGTATGAAAAGATTGAGTACATGTAATAAATACCATATTATATCGGTAATGTTTTAAGTGTGCACAGTGGACACACTAGTCATACTCATGATGCATTGCCAGCGGATCGTCCTGGGATCGGCTTCAAGCTAACAATTAAACATCCACTAACCCTAATAAGAAGTTTTGTCAGTAAGCACAACGGTGGGTCCCTTAAATCTCCAAAATGTCGACATGAAATGTGTTTTCCGCAAGATTTATGCATCAACGGCTCTATTCTCCCGTCTGGATTTAAGCGTTTTTTTACGCACCTGCAGTTACGCACTTCTCTCCTACGCGTATTTTCTGGTCCAGGCTGCTGACACGCCCAGCATGCGTAAGGAGCCAAAAGTGCGTTTGTGTGAATGGAGGCGGGCTGAAGGAAAGGAGGTGGTGATGTCATTTTTTTTTTTTGCTGTCTAGAAATCACGGAACATGGAGTTTTACCAACGCTTGTAAATGTCATTGAAATCCGTGAAAATAATAAAGTTCAGTTTTAATTTGAAACGCCTTCGTTGATAAACAATATAACAGGTTGATTTTGATCAGATTATTGATCAGATTATTGATCAGATTATTGATCAGATTATTGCTGTGTGACTGAGGATTCATTAAAATATGTGTGGGAACAGTTTGTGGTCCATCCTCATCTGCATATGACAGCATGTTTCACTCTGTAGTGGATCAAACTGTGACTTTACGTTGGACATAGTATGAAAATAGTTGAATCACTGTGACCAACGTGGACAGAAGTCTGAGTTTTAATTAATCACACAGCAGCAGCTGAGTGATCACAGCTGCTGCTGTGCGACGCACGAGTCTGTGTGGCTTCAAATGTAACTAAGTCCATATTTCTAGTGCAATAATATAATGTTTCACCTTATGGGGGCGCTGTACTTATTACAGGGTTAGAGGCGTGTAAGAGGAAAAGGACTTACGCACACCGGAGAATGCACGTAAAGCCAGATTTTAATGGGAACGCCCACATTTCAGGGTTGCTCCACCCACAGGGAGTAAATGGGATGAAGGCGTGCAACGACTGATTTAAGTACAGGAGGAGAATAGCGTACAGCCAGAAACAGCTCCACTGTGCGGCGTTTTAGACTTGGGAGAATAGAGCATTATATGAACACATGTACATACTGTATGTTTTCAGAACTTTCAAAGGAGATATTTAGCATCAGTGTGATTCAGGTTTTTGTCATTGTAGGTTAGAAAAGCATCTTGGAAACTTTGAAGTATACTTCAGTAGGAACACTCATCCTCCTAACCATACTTATTATAAATAGTAGACAGTATATACAGTCATTGAGTTTGTAGTGTATAGTACGGAGTGTACCATTTTGAACACAGCCATAAGGCAGCATGGGAGGCTCCACTACTCAAAACACGACACAGGGAACGTGCATGTCTGTGACTTCAAAGGGTTCTGTGAGAATCAACATTGCTGTAAAGTGACACAGGGAACTCTGCAACTGAAATGGAGAAATTGCAGCGAGTTGATTCAATTGAAAGTGTCACTGCATGGTCTGAACCTCAGGGTGGCCTCCCTCCATTTTCCTCCTCATGAGAGCAGCGCTCTGCCTTCTACATCACACACATACAGTATAACTCCCCCCCGCCCCCCACCCACACAGAAAACATTCAATCAAGTATAACTTTGTTTCCCATCGTGAAAACCAGAGAGGATTTACTCACAGCGGAGCTGCACATTTGCCTCCGTTTATGGACGAGTGAATATCTGGTAGAAAATGTTCCACTGAAAAATAAAACACAGCAATGTAAGGCTGTTGGTGCTTTGATAATTCTTATTTTTATATTATATTTGTATGTTTAACTTTTTTATTTAATCTGGATGCAAAACAATATGCAAATGTAAATAACTGTAATTTTACAGGAACAACCACTTGTTGCATCAGTAGCAAAGACCTTAATTTTACCCATAAAAACTCAACAAATCTAAGATGCACTGAATTAAAAAAAAAGGCTAAAATTTCTAAAACTGTAGAACCTTCTACAGTCATTGCTCATAATCTCGGTTTTAAGGATTTCATCTTGACAAAATGTAAATAAAAAGAAAGATCAGAACAAAAATTTCCATCAGGAGAAAACGATTTTTTTTAAAAAAAACTTTTCAAAATCTCTGCGATTATTAGAATTGTTTAATATAAGAACTAAAGCCACTAAAGGCATTGATAACTTGAATGATCCTTAAAATATATTCTTGCTTTTGTTAAAGGTGTCAAACAAGCTGTGGTCGGCTATTGGTCATTTATTAGAAAACACTATTAATAAAAATAATTTATTGACAAATAACGCATCTACTTACAATCCAGTTTTAACACACATCCAAGTGTCCATAATATATCATGTCGTAGATTAGTCATAAAACTATGAGTATAATTATTATAAATATATTGACTGTTAGACCTTTTTATGTGTTTGTTTGTATGGTTTTTATGGACCTTGAGTCTTAAATAAAGGTATCTATCTATCTATCTATATATCTATCTATCTATATCTATCTATATCTATCTATCTATCTATCTATATATCTATCTATCTATAGTATCTATCTATTTATCAATCTATATTTATATATAGTATCTATCTATTTATCTATCTATTTTATATATATCTATAGTATCTATCTATCTATATCTATTATATTTCTATAGTATATATCTATTTATCTATCTATATCTATATTATTTCTATAGTATATATCTATTTATCTATCTATATCTATATATCTATCTATAGTATCTATCTATCTATCTTTCTAACTATCTATATCTATAGTATCTATCTATCTATCTATATCTATATCTATAGTATCTATCTAACTATCTATATCTATATATCTATTGCTATCTATATATCCATGTATAGTATCTATCTATCTTAAGCTGTGAGATGAATGTTATTCTATATTTTGTTTGATGTGTGTTAACTTGGTTTGGCTGAATTCATTTTACTGTTTTTTATGCGTTTTAAATAAACTTAAATGTTTTGTATTTGTTTAACATCAGTTTTATTTTGTTATTACCACCAAAGGTATTGTCTGTAATTAACTCAAATCTCACAGTGAACTTTCAAAATAAAAGTACACGTCCATGACTTGCTGCTTCCAATGATCGTTTTGACAACATGTTTCCATAGCTTTGGTTATTGGTTCATGTCTAGCACGCCAACACATCACCTCCAACGTTATGAAACTCCTCCCCCACACCATGTGACCTCACCTTTCTGGGAGCTGGTCAGACCGAGCAGCTTGCGTGTGAATCCACCGCTGAGTTGGTTCCTGCTTGGTTTGCTCAGTCCCGTCGACCTGCTGCAGACCCAGCTTGGCTCCTCCCACTGCAACACAACACATCACATCACATGTGTTAGTCTATGTTTGGGTCACGATAACGATTGGTGGGAAAAAACGAGTGCAGCTTTATCAGTGAGACAAAGCGGTGTCTGTAAATGACAGGACGGGTAATCGATACTACAGTGAAGGAGCTACGCTGACGGTGTACAAGCTTGATAAATAAACAAGCCTGATCTGTGGCAATGTTTGACATAGTTTGTTGTAATTATACAGCCATGTTTGCAGCACCATGACAGATGAATAGTCTGAGTTCTGCCTGTTTATGCTGGAGCTTGAGGTTGTATATTTATTTAGCGGACACAAAGATTTTACTGCATTATTTGAAAAGTCGCTGACAGGTGCAATGAAGAGGTTGCAGTATTTCAACGTTCTTCAAAGGGTTTCAAGACACATATCTCGCAGCAGCTGATTTACTCATTGTGCGAAATCCCAGAATCGAGCCGTAATTCAAAACAAACATTTATGTTGTGCTGACAGTAAAGCTTCTGCAGACAGCTGTGAACTGATAATGAATTTTGACAGCTCAACGCTGGAACTAATGATGCCTTTGTTTAAGTCGTTCACTTGTTTTTGCGGAGCTGTAAAAAGAGAAGAAAACCTTTACAGTTTTCATGGGGTTAATTGAGAAGCCCCACTAAAAATGTCAAGTGATGGATGCCTCCCCCCGGGGCAGTAAAGGCCAGGAATTGGCTACTCACACTTCTAAAAGCTAAAAGCGAGAGCTGAGATAGGAGGAAGCACATCCAGAAATGCTGTTGTTTAAAAACTATTCTTTTAAAAGCTCAGTGATCAAAGCAAAGCTTATATAAAACATTCATTCTAAAAGATTCTTAAAAGAGCGTCAATACAAGTTTAAAAATAGCTGTAGGCTAAATGACCCTCTACAACCTCCTGAATCCCCTCCAGCCCTCCTGCAGGATATCAGGAGGGGGGTGTAGGAGTCACGGCTGTTAAGGGAGGGCTCCTAAGCACATTAAGTGATCACCCCTCAACCAGAAAGAGAGAGCGTTATGTCAATATCAGAGAGCTGAAGTTTAAAGGTGGAGGGAAGGCGACAGTTTTAGTTTAGTTTAAGCCCACAAGCCATTTAGATGAAGGGAGAACCTAAGATGGTGCTTGGGGGTCCCGACTCAGCGCATCATTGGAAGGAATAAATGCAAGTAACAAAAAAAATTATTTTAAAGAAACATCCTAATAAAGAAAGTTCAAAGGCTTCTATCACCATTTTATTAGCTCCCCTAATAAAATTTAGTAAGAAAAGTAAAACATGTTTCTATGTTTAAGTTACCAATCCATTCACTACAAGTGAGTAGGCCAATTATTATTATTATTATTATTATTATTATTATTATATTGTTATTATTATTATTATTACTACTATGAGTTGATTATTATTTACTATTATTATTATTATTATATATATATTATTATTATTATTATTATTATTATATTATTATTTACTATTATTATTATTATTACTACTACTAAAGTAATGTATTTTATATGGCTCCAGAAGTCTGAGAAAAAGAAAAAAAACAATTAAATTACTAAAAACTAAAAGGAAGTTGTTTACAGACTAAACTAATACAAAGCCAGACTTTTAATCTTTTCACACTTGTCTTAATGTGTGAATATGACTTTTAAACAGCCCTGTTATATAAAAGCTCTACAACCTCATATAGAGTCGTGCAGTGACATTTCTGTCAATCATTTAAAGCAGGTTTGGGCTAACGCAATCATTTTAATAAGTACATTTTTCCAAAAGAATTAGTTTTTATGAGCACCAATCCTGTGAGTGAAATTGTGTGCAGCTCTATATATTCGATGCTGATCAAAAAGTTTCATTGCAAACTTGCAAATGACATTTGTATAAAACCCTAAGTATGAAATCAAGACAAGTGCTTAAAAGGTTTAGGTTCCAACCTTTAAAATGTATATTATTCTGTCTCAAAGACATTTAGTGCTTGATTGAGGGGCATTGGTTCAAAGTAAGAGCACGACTGGAATAAGGCTCGGAGCTACAACATCTGTAGTGCCCTGACACTTGAAGATGCAAATCATTCAAAACAGCGAAGAGTATATCTGTATTTTTTTTGTCCTTTAAACGAATATTTCTTGCGGCTCTGCAGCATTCTCTTCTTCTCTGTGTATGTAAGTTGATATCCATTTCAAGTTGGTTACTCATGTCCAGCACATCCACACAAAGAGCCCGGATAAAATAAACACGCCGCGTCAGATATCTTGGAAAGAATCTGTCATGGGTTTGGGGCTAATCACCTCCAGAAGGGGCTTGACTCAAAGCCTGAAACGTTAGCCCCTGTCAGGGAGCACTGAATGAACTGGGCTGAGCTGGGCTGGGCTGGATAGGCCCCAGGCACTAGGGATGGATCCGGAGCAGGGGGGTGCCTTTGTCAGGTCAGCACCAGTGTAGCTACAGAGGTTTGACCAATTTAAAAACACAAAGTACCACTACACCACAGCTCATCACATTCCAACAACAGGAGTACGCCCAAAGTTCAACCTGCTAAAGCTGAGCACCAAGGAGAAGACCAAACAACTCAAAAGAAGATGGATAAACGTTGATATTGATGATACCTGTGTGTGACGGTAAACCTTCATGACCAGTCCATTTCAAAATGAGGTTGGGAGTAGAAAAGTGTGGATGGGACTAAAGTACAAGAACATCTGTGCTGGTGCAGGTTTAAAGGTCCCCTCATCAAAATGGGAGAAGAACCCCAGAGGGTAGGAGAAATAATCACACAATAATTCTGTGGGGCTTCCAGATCCAGACAGACAAACTGGTGAGTGGTGATGAGCAACCAGCCGGACAGAAAGGTGGAGGACAAAGATCAGAGGAAGGTAGGAGTGATAGGCAACACAATCCCAAGTGACAATAACATCATTCAGAAGGAATTTGAGAATCTGGATAATAACCATGGGCTCAAGGAGGAGCTGTAGAAGATGTGGAGGATGAAGACAACAGTGGTCACCATGGTAATAATCAGAGCATGAAACCTAATAAAGAGGCTCCAGTAGATTCAAGAAGAATCTCCAAATATTACAGTAAAAAAGTGTGCAGTACAGGACCAGCT
This sequence comes from Gouania willdenowi, assembly GCF_900634775.1. Taxonomy (NCBI): domain Eukaryota; kingdom Metazoa; phylum Chordata; class Actinopteri; order Blenniiformes; family Gobiesocidae; genus Gouania; species Gouania willdenowi. The sequence goes on from NC_041049.1 coordinate 71,476,238, forward strand.
AGATATGAACTAAACACTGCTTTAGGCTGATATTATACTAGCACAAAGATCAAAGACATGCATTAAAATGTGTTACCCCTTTCATTTTTGGTATATCATTTTCAACAGTATTGTGAACATTTTATTGTACCTCTTATGAAACTTCTCTTGCGTGGAGCCGGCCTTTGGCGAGTCTCGCTAGTACCCAGTAGGTAATTAGAGTTTCTGACCGAGGTTTGAGTGACAGGCTGACCTAAGGGAGTAAAGAAAACAAGGTTAAAGAAGGACAAGGAGGATCTCAAAACCAGAAGCAGAAATCCACAACTCAACATTCGGAAAATATTAGAACAGTGCTCCAGTTCCACTGAAGCAGATGCCATTTGCACTTATCATAGACATAGACCTGCATGTTGGTGGGGTAGGATGACAAGAGCGCTGCCATTTAAAACCACGCAAACCCAACTGTGATCAAAGAGTAACCGCCCTCAACAAGACCACAGCATGATAGCTGTGGCACGACTTCTGTTTCTTGGAGCAGATTTGAGGTGAGGTCACCTTTCACTTGCAGCTAAACTCAACCAGTGCAATGAGAGTCACCACAAGACAACTTGTCAAGAGTTTTCTTGGCAATTGTGATTTCCTTTGCAGGATTTTGAACCCAGCTGAATGAGAGGTGACAGGCCCAGACTTCTGCTGTCTGTAATGGCTTGTTAACATACATTGGGTGGAAAGCCTGGCTGGTAATGAAGCTTGGTTGAAGGAATACAGATGAGAAGGGAAAGACGTTAACACTAGTAAGGGTCTTTTTCCCTCTTAGCCAGCAGATAACTTTTAACAGCAGTTATTTCCATTATCTGAGGACTGTAGTCAAATAATATTAGAAAATTACTTTTTTTAAAGCATTTGTTATCATTTGTAGAAAATCAGCCAGACAATTTTCTTAATCTTTCACAACCTTTACAACAATTCAATTTGAACATGTTGCTAGCATATGGAGTGGACTGCTGGAACCCTCCGTATGGCACAAACAAAAACACAAACCAGAAAAGAAGGAATACTTTGAATACACATATTTTCATTTATTCCGCTCTGAACTCACTCACCCTGATGTTTCTTTGGCAGCTGTTTCGTAGACTTCATGTTTTGAGCTCTTTTTAACATCAGAAGAACTGTGTTGCTGTCACTCAGGCCCCTAAACACAAGAACCCAAACGTTAAACAATGAGAAAAATTCCTTTCAGTATAAAAGGAACATATTTGGAAGATGCAAACTATGATAACCCAATTATTTACCATTCTTCTTGAATACTCTCTGTTCTATTTGAGAGGCCTTCAGGCACTGAAGTTGAAGAAAATTTGGTTCTGAAAAGACAATAAAATTTATTGGTTATAGAGTCAGAAAATGCAACAAATAACGTTTTAAACAGACAAATATTTAAAGGTTAGAATGTAGTGGAAAATAAAATAAAATAAAATGTGTTTATTACATTACCAATAAATAAAATATGTGCAAATGTGTTTTAAAAACTCATTTGCTCTATATGTACTTTTAAAAAGTTTATTTAAAACCTTTCTTTCTAAAAATATTCTTATATGTGATTGTTTGATCGTTAGAACTCCCAACAGGTACTACATAAACTACATAAACTTTGTTTTGTCACAAATGTGATCATCACTGCCAATTTTTTGTTAAGTTAAAAAAAATAAATGCACAATACGTAATGTTTACTCAAAGCTCCCAAATACCACTGAGAATATAGTTTACATCAACCAAACCTTTAAACCTGCCTTTTATTGACACCATTTTACTGAACGACACAGTAGCATACGCATTAAAGGCTTCATTTAAAAATATTCCGTACAAATAAAAAGCCGATTAAATTCAATATCAGTAGGTTTGACTTTGGGGAAATGTTGACAATTATTAGATTTAAACACTGACAACTTTGCTCCTTAGTAAAATAAATAAAATAAAATCAGCTGTCATCTCCCTGATTGGCTGAATGTGATGCACCTGAATTATATATGTTAGTGGTAATAATAGCAGCAGTTGATCAGTATGATAATGATTCAACTAGAAAATAGTTGGGTGTAAAACGCAACAACCCTGTAATATTAATAGTCTGAATATAGCAAAAAAAACTATTGTCTTTCATTAGGTGTTGAATTCATATGCAAATCTTTACATTTTCTTAGCCTACGTACGAATAAAAAGTTAATTTTTTGGTCAAAGAGCTCTCACTTGTCTGTACACGAAAGAAATGTTTGGAAGAAAATTCCCACTTTTAGGAAAACTGAGATAAGTGTCATTGAATCCTAAATTAATTAACAATTTAAGTTCAACTTTCTAGTTTTCTGTTGACAGGCTCATCTTTACTGTATGTATGACACTGATTCATGAGTGTGAGACTAACCTTGGTATAGCTCATTAAACTCAGACTTTTAACAACCCATTAAGTTTAGCTAATCCCAACAGTACATTCACAACCTTATAAATGCACATGATGAGGGTTTTGCTGATAGTTTTGAACATATGATTACTGAAGACAAAATATATAAAGCATATTTTTAACCTGTCAGGTGTCGCTGAATGCTGAGCCGTGACCCAGGCCTGCTTTGCAGTTTGTTTAGGTGGTGATGAGGCAGGTTTGCGCTGGTAGAGATCCAAATAAGGTCTGATAGGCTGCATTGAACAAAGAAATTACATTTACATCATGAATACATCTTTAAGAAATATCCTGTTTTGATTTACTGATTCAAATGATCACAATTCAAGAATTTCTACAGATTAAGCGCAAATAATTGTGTCAGTACAGAAATCTCCTGCTGTCAGCTCATATTCATAAACTGAGGATAATTGGATTTTCAGAATAAACAAACGCTTCTTTTTCTTCTCACTTATTTCAACAATTTCTTCTCATCTATTCAACACTGCAGTTGATGGTGGTGCAGCATCTACAGTATATACTGTCTATCATTCAGTGTGTTTCAACAGGATTACGTGAGCTTTGAAAGGAGAATTTATGTCGTTTTTAGCAGATATTCAAATGTCCACCACATAACAGATGTTTTGTTGTTGTTGTTTATAATATTTCAGAACAACATTTTCAAAATTGGGGCAAAATTAAGAAAAAGAAACTAGAATCTGTCGGAAGTCTGAATTTTCATTAAACTCACTCATATATCAAGACTGTGTGTGTTACAGGATGTCAAATCATATTTCTACTATTGCTTATCTAATATTATAAATATATATATATATAGTATATTTATATATGTCTCTACGTCAAAGGCTGTACGTAAGGGGGAGGAGCAAATACAGCGAGCCATTTAAACAATTGAATCGCTTTAAGGCATTAGGCTATAGAACCAAAGCAGTTAAATCAATGCCTTTTTATATTTTTTTAACCAGAACACCATCAATGCTTCTTCTACATCCTTTCCATAACTTGTTCCATCTGTCTACCGTACAGTATCAATAAAATACATCTTTATTTTTATTCAGGGAATTTAAACCCTAATTTTTGGTTTATTTTCCTAAATAATGCTTAAACCACATAAATCAGTAAAGATCAGTGTCAACAATTTAACTTCATAATTATTCTAATAAATTTGATAACACATGTACAATGTCTCTTGAAAACATTTAGTGCAATGTAGACCAACTATATTTACATCTGAGGTTTTTGGCTAACAGTTTAAATACTCACCACAGTCCTGTTAGTCTTTGATAAAGCATAAAAATGTTCTGTACTGTAAACCTCACAGTTGACAGGCCACACCAGCTGCACTGTATCAGCTGCCCTCAACCAGGCGACTATAACGTAAAGCACCAAACTACACATCCAATCAGGTTCTTTCTTTATTACTGTGGACTTTATATTTTGTTCAACGCTTTGAGACTTTGATGTATTTTGTGCATTATAAATAAAGTTGAATTGAATTGAAAATAATGATGGAATAAATAACTATTAAGCTAAAGTGAAAACAACATTAGTTGGTGTTATTTTGAGCTTTTTGACAGCTCAACACCTTATTAAGAGTAATAACATACACCACCAAGGAACAGTTTTGAAATTAAATGGTTTTGTCAGAATTAGAAAACCAAAAAAAAGGTAAAAACAATTAGTGAGTGAAAAATAATAATAACTTTAATAATTCACAGATGCTACCAACAAACTGAGTAGAGAATATCCTAAAACTTTACCTGTAAATGCAGTCGCTGCTCGGATTCAGCAGAGTCATGTAGAAAGTCCTCAGAAAATGTAAATAATTCCTTTAAAAGCAAAAATGGAGAATGAATTGTTTGAATATAAATATGGATTCACAACAAGAGTAGTCTGTTTCAAAAGGTTCTGGCCTGAAACGTGTTGGATCACATTCTAGTGATTCAGAGGAGGACAATGCATGGCAGCAGAAACATCTGAAACAGCTACTATCACCATCATGAGAATTATTAAGTCTTACTGTTGTAATGAACTCATACAAATGAAAGCTTTTAATTTTTGTTTTATTAGTTATTACTCACCAAAGCAATGTTAGTTTTGGGAAGTTTCAACATACCAGCACCAGCTAAAGAATAACGGTAGATCTTACGTTAGTTGAATGAATAATCAGGTCATATTTAAGCCTAAGGCCTTTATTTTGGTGCAGTGTATGATTTCACTCATAGTGAAAATAACAGGGAAAGCAGTAATTGTTAAATACATCACACAAAGTTGGATGCTTTACACCTAAAGAACTTGATTTAAATACGGTCGTTTACAAGTAGAATGTTAAAAATATGGAAAAATAATGTTGAAATTCCTATTTTTCACTTAAAACTTTTTTTTCAGTCTGGCCTACTTGAAACCAAACAGGGCGGATCTCAAATTATGAAATAAGTAATAGAGTAGTAGAATACAAAGGTTTTGGATAAAGTTGACTAAATCTAAAAAATGTGATGAGAATGATGAAGCCTGGAAGTGCACATACCGTAGAAATGTACACTCTCAACCATGTCTCTTATGGGCACAGGGTTGGAAATGATTGAACCATGAAAGTGCAGAAAGCATGAACTTGTGTGCATACCTCATCAAAAACAAATTCGTCTAAGTCCACCTCCTCCAAAGTGTCATCCTCTGCAGCATCAGGGCACGTGACGGCAGCGAGAGCAGATGTCAGCCTCCTCCTCAGAGCGAAGCCCCTCCAAAAAGCCTGAAGGAACCCAAAGTTAGAAATGGCAGACAACTCCCCTGGAAGTTCAGGCCAAATGTAAATACTGGATGTTATCCCATTAGGGAGATAAAACATGTTAACCCCCTTTTCTTTTCTGTTTTTTTTTAAATTGCTCAGTGCTCTGCTTTCTGAACTCTACGTGACTCTGGTGTTCAGAGACAAATGGAGGCTCCACTGTGCCTCTAAATCCTCCAATTCCCAGAGGGCTGTGGGGGTACACAGCACTTCAAGTTAAGTCGAGCAGGAATCCTAGAACTCTTACTACTGCACTTCTTTGGAATCTAATTAATCACTCGGAAAAACCCCAAAACAAACATGCGCGCAGACCTCTGCTGAAACACTACCCCCACATTCTTCCTTGGAGAGCCTTAAAGGACTCATCCAACACGTTGCATGATGAGAAGGATTTGTTAAAATTATGAAGTAGTGTTTTAAGAAGAGCAGCTTACTCCTCAGTGCAGATTGTTAATAAAGTTAGCAATTTGAAAACAGGATTTAAAGATAAACATGGACATCAAATAAACAGTAAACGGGATATCAGGAATTTTGTTGGAAAATACCAATTTTAAATTGGTAATTGATGTTTAAATGTGCTGCTTTGTTTTCATCTTTAGAATTTAGCCCCACCCACTCCATACAAAACTGTCAAAATGAGCTTAGATGTTGACAGCATGGTTAGCACTTCTGTCTCACAGCAAAGAACACAAAGATTCTACTTCCCACATAGACCACCATGGACAATTTGAAATGTTGACATTGAACACATCTTATAATTTTTCAGATTTCAAAAGTGTTATTAAACACTAGGGGAGTGCATTTCCATGAATCTGATGATACGATACAATTCATGATACGATATATCCCAATATATCTGATACTAAACAACACAATGTACATTGCGATATATCGCATTATCAATTATTACAAATTTCACCTTTACACAAAGTACAAAATGGTATGAAATACAATTTATTGCATTTTTTTAACTTGGGAGAACAAGTAAATGGTAACTAACTGTAATTCAAGCACCAATTAAAAAATAAGCGGTATGTATGTTTATTGTCCACCCGAAGCGGACAATTTTTATCAAATTTTAGAACTGATGACATCATCACTGTGGATTGAGCCTTTGCTGGTTTTGAACGCGCGGAACATTTGGCCGAGTTAGAGGCAGCCTGTGGGGGCACCAATCACTCTGTGGGCAGCGGGGCAGCCGGCGGGCGGTGTCCGGCTGGAGGCTGCCTATCTCGGGCGGAGGCGCCACGGCGGCCCGGGGCTGGGGCGCCGTCTGTGTGTGTGTGTGTGTGTGCATGTGTGTGTGTGTTAAATTCAGAATTCAATTTGCATTAAGAATGAAGTGTTTACAAGGTCAGTTTAAAGAGGATTTAACTTTTATTCTAAATTAAAGAGGAATTAAAGCTTCCATATAAACCTACTTAAAGGTTCCATGTCATGCTATTTTTCACCCATCTCCATTTGTTCTAAGAACTCTAAAAACAAAGTATTTGACTTCCTCCTCCCCGCACGGTGATGTAGGGCCAGAGGACGGCCCACCCTCCTCCCACCCACTTCTTAGCCGAGCTCATGTTGCTTTATAAACACGAGACAGAGCGTGGGGGCGGGGCGTTAGTCGGTACAGATTGTAGAAAATACATACATAGCACTGCGCAAAGGACGCTGAAATGCTCACCTTAGTGGGCGTGTCTGTTTACATGTCAATCACGGCAGAGAGCTTCCTGGAGGCGTGGCTTCTCCAGCTCAGTGCCGCATTAAATTTGTCATCAAAGTGGGAAAGCGTCATTAAATTGTAGTGAGGTGTTTGTGTTCACCCTGTAGTAATAAAGTAGCAAATCATCCTCTAACTAATGATTGATGGAATCAATGAAAAAAACACTTTGGACACGTGTATGAAGCCCTAATAGAACTTTATCATGTTTAAAGCACAGATATGTTCATTTAGCGTAACATGGACCCTCCCACTTTTCTATCGCAAGACATACTTCCTACAGACACTGCTAGTATATTAAAATTAACTAAGTTAACTGTCAATGTGGAATTTCAAGGGCTTTAGAGTGTTTCCCAGTGCATTGCACTGTTAAAGTAATAATCATTGTACACTGTATTTATACATAGACAGCACCAAAGGTTTTACCTGGATGGCACATGCTGCAGAGTCCTGATTAAGAGCATGCGTGTTCATGCAGGATGGTTCTGACTCTGGCTTTCCTTCACATTCTCCTATTTCTACTTCTTTTTTCACGATGACGAGTGCATTAACATTCCTACATTTCTCCTTGTATTTCCTCCACCGTTGCTGAATCACTGCTGCTGCAGTGCTGTTCCAAAAGACACACACACACACACACACACACACACAAAGTAAGGGGCACACATGATGTCATAGCACCTCCATCTCTCAAAACAATTTTTTTTTAGCGCACACATCTGGAGAGCAGAAGACTTTAAGCCTGTCCAGATTCACCCCACATATCGAAGATCTATTGTCCTCTCAGAGATAGAGTAATGTTAATGATAGGGCTGCGTGTTAAAATGAGTAAGATCTTCAACATCTTGTGCTGTAAATCAAATAGAGGAGATTCCAATGATGACAAATGTTCTGCGGCAAAAACTAATAAAAATTCTAAGTCGCTATAAAAAAAGAATGATATAAAGGCCGGGCGGTGTTTTTTTAAGGCTGCAGTGAGCAATTGTGTTGCATGAAAGAATTTGAAGACTTTCATTACATTCAGTATATCAGCTGATCTGTCACCAACAGTATTGAGTTTAATGAAATGGGTGGATGTGTTCAAATAAAACTTAAAAAGATTTACCTTTTGAGGTCCACTGATGTTCTTTGTGGAGCGAAAGATGTCCTTCCATTGACTGGATCCTGTTTAAGGCTGTGGTTAATGCTAAACTCTGTCTCTGCAGGTGCCACCTCTTTAAAAATATCTGGTAGTTCATTGCTTGACGTTGTTTCTTCCGTGTAACCAATAAGGTTTTCTTCATTCCTGCAGTTTGAAGTGTTTTCCTTAGTTGTTAAATCTGTTTCCCAGTGTTTAGACACAGTTGTGTCTCCGTACTCATGAGCAAATCTCTGATTCTCTGCCAGCTTTAGGGTCAAGTTGAAGTGTAGACACAATTCTTTAATGGCTCCATAGGTAGGCGATGCAATGCTGTGAACAAACACAAAACGGAATAATCCATAAGCAGTGATAGGTGGCTTACAAATGGGGAAACAAGAAAGGATCATAGGTATTCTGATTTAAAAAATCCCTCTCACCATCTTAATACCAATAAGAAATCATCTGTCTTTATGTTCTGTAATCACACTTTGAATTTATGCATGAGCTTGAAAATAAAATGTTTTCTAAAAAACACAGAAAAGAATATTTAATACAAGAACACAACCTCTGCCAAGCATCAAATCTCCTCTTTGTCAGATATTGTCAGTTATCTGGATCAGTGATCCTGATCATGGTACCATGACCATTCACACTTTAAAGGCTTGTCATTTCCATTAATAATGATACAGTAGGTCTAAATCTATGGGAACACCCATTTTTTTCAAAAATCACGATGAAACGCAGTTTTGGATCAGATGAAACTTGGTGAGATATGAATTATTAATTTTCATTTTTTTCAGACTGGTCGAGAATCAGAATATTGATCCAGATTTGCTCCAAAAATCTGAATCTTCCATGGTGTAAGGTTTGTCTTTGGTTAAAGTTGGGTTAAAATCTGTTAAGAACTTTTAATGTAATCGTGCTAACAGACAAAAAACAGCTTTAAAACTTATTGGCAGAGATTTTAATGCTGTTTGTTAAAGCCAAACTACTGTAGAGATGGCAGGTACGCATACAAAACACACACATATACTGTACACTAGGATAATTGCTTTGAGATTTGATGATGTTGCATTATTTCTAAATGATCATTCAGATTGTTTACCTTTTACAATCAAATACTATTTTAAGTGACGTCTGATTTAGTTTGATCCAACTATGCATATTTTCTAATTAAAACAGATTTTCATATTTTTGAAGCAGCAGACAAAAAAACACATTAAAAAGTCGAACAGAAGTTTTCAGATTTTCTTTTGACTTTTCCAAAACTATCACTTGACAAGTTCCCAATGGGTGATGAGATTTTTCCCAAAGTGTGTTTAAATGTGTGTGTGTCTGCTCTACATGTGCACTAATACCATATAATGTCTCTTTGACTGAGGGGATAAGCCGACCACAAAGCCACCTCAATGGAAGCTTAATTAATCTATTAGTAATGCTTGGCTCTCCTTCATCCCTGAGGGTTCCACAGACACTCGGCCAGTCTGACAGACCACAAAGACCCAGCTCTTCCTTCTCAATGGGTCAAGAGAGAGAGGGGAGTCAGAAGGTCCAAAAGGATTGTGACCCCAGTGACCCCCTGTCTCTGTACCTGCTGGTTCACCACACGGTCACAGTAAGAGTGTAGCCTGGTACAAGAAGGAAACCATTTTACACGGTAAAGATGTAGCATGCTATGTCAAGGGCCAAGTAATTATATACGAGTAATTGTTTTTTAACTAAACTTGTTCATGAATTTAACTGGAATATTTAAAGTGAATCTCACTATCTGGTCCTGGGTATTAGATCTGTGATGATTGGTATCTGAGTGTATTACCTGTGATGCTGTACATAATATATAGGTATAGAAAGTAAAAGAAATGTAAAGAATAAAAAATGAAAGACTGAAATTATTATTATTTTTTTTTTAAAATGTTCAAGAAAAATCTTGTTAAAATAAGGTGAACCTCTTGATACAAGTCAAAATATCTTCTTACTTCGCTCACAACCACTGACATGGTTGTTAATATTGTCTCACAGATCAAAGGTCATGTGTTCACGCCATTGTAAGCGAACTAGGTCTGTCTGCAGAGTTTGCATGTTCTCTTTGACCATATGTCTTTTTTTAATGGATGGATGGATGGATGGATGGATGAAGGAATGGATGAGCGGAAAGACAGTTGTATGGATGAATGAACGGGCAGTTGGATGTATGGATGGAGAAAGTTTAATAATGACTTTCTCTCTGTGATAACGTACGTGTTGGCGTGTGGCGAGTCCACTCACTGCCTCTAAACGTCAGTCTGACATGAGGTCAGGCCTGGGGTTAAATGGCTATGTGCTCTCGCTAAGCCCCCAAAATGGCTCATTGTCCAGAGGCCAGGAGGGGTAGAGGGCACACAGCAAGGGGCAAAGCTAGGCGAGTACCACTCTAGCCCCCCGAGCCATGGGAGTCCTCATGGTGACCCGCTGGAGCAGTCTTGGCCACGTTTCATCTTTTGTGGAGTGTAATTTGGAAGGGTCAGGAAGGTACGCAGAAAGTTGACCACTGTTTAGTGCTGGTGGTCCTCCTGCCAGTGGAGTATCAATGTGTGCGGAGGGCAGTGACACCGAAGGACTTGAGAAAATAGATGGACGTTGTCTTAGGGCCTGCTGCGCCCTGTGTATCAGACATAACAAGGAGATAGCTCACATTCCTCACTGCTTGGTGTCTGCTAGTCCGACTGTCTGATCAGCGCAAAGTGACAACATGTAACTTAACCTCTTGTAAACAGGTTTGTTACTTAGCATTTCTAGTCCGTTTACAAAATTCCTCTACAATTTATCTTTAAGCTTTCAAGTTTTTCTTGAGCACTTTTTTATTCTTTCCAAGTTTTAGCAAAACTTAGTTTAATTCATATAAATTGTGAGGTTGTTTCTGTTAAAGGGTATTTCAACTCTTATGAATTTGTAATTACAGCAAGTTCATTTTGTTTTCTTATATTAATGTTAAATTTATTCAGGCAATTTTTTTTCAGGAAATTTACTTTGATCTCTTTTCATGTTTTGACTGTGAACTGCCAGTCTTCTTCAGAGGCAAAAAGTTGTCTGAATAAATGAAACCTTAACATACCTGTATTACTCAAAATAAAGTTGCTGTAATTACTAGATGGAAGTCAAGGACACATCAAAGCAATCAGCAGATGCCTCAGATGTCTCGATGCATTCTGTCAAAGAAGACCATTCTTCTTGTGTGGAGTTTGCATAATATTCCTTTACTCACTCTAATTTCCTCCAACCATTCAAAAACATGTATGTTGATGGTTCTAAAACCTTTTTTCTTGCACTTGCTCCTTTTGAAATTCAGGGCCCCCTACATCTAAAAAACATTTCAACAAAATGAGTACCAAAAAAAATTAAAAATGTAACACTTATTTAAAAAATTTTTTTTTTTTTTTTCTATGTCTTTTCTTCTTAAAATTCATAAAAATAACATAAAATTTACATTCAAAAATTTTAGAATAGTAATAATAAAGTTATTTTCATGCTTAATGTCAGCAAGCCCAAATTTTGTGAATAAGTTCAGCTCTTAAATTTAATGTGAAAATGTTTGATTTTATATTAATTTGAGTTCACCATTGTACTTATTCCCGTTGTTTTTGTCAGTGGTTTTTCTTCCTCAATGCAACTTTTATTTACAATGGGATCAAAATATCAAAATCTAAATCATCACAGTCTGAGTGTATGTCTGAGATGTCTTCTTACTTTAGTCTCCTGCTGTGACGCTGCTCCAAATCTCGAGTCTGCTTAAGCTGAGCCTGACAGAATGTTTGGAAAAAGCCTGGTGATGAGTTCACCTGCTGAAAGGAGTCGGTCTGCTGGTCATCTATGGCCTTTAGCCCAGACACTGCAGTCTGAAGAGTGCACCTGAAAAGATTGGTGCACATTTAAATACCTTTGAGAAAAGTTAACGGAAATGAAAACATTTTTATAGGATTATCAATATTTATCTAAACAAAGTCCACAGGGTCTCCAGCCTTGAGCCTCTAACGCCCTTTATTACAAAAGTGGATAAATGGGTTAAATTAACGGATGGATCTGTAGAACGACGTTGGCTGAGTTGGTAAAGATGGTGTAAAAATGTATTAAAGACATGAACAAATGATTTATTTTTAGTTATCAGTCTTTCATGTGATATATCTTTATTTTAGGTTTACAGATTATCTCACTGGTCGTTTGTATTAAAATCTAAGACTGATCAAACATAATGACTTTCTTTTTGTTAGAGGCAATAATATCAATGTATTTAATACAATTTACATATATAATGTGTGTTAGTAAACTATAAATTGACCTAAAAATATCAAACATGAAGAAAAATATAACATGATATGTACAGATGATATTCTTTTCAATGTTAATGCACTGATAGATTATTATGGAATGTCGTACATTAGAGATAGTATTGGTTTTCAGATGCAGGGCAGCCCTCAGTAGCTACCAAGGGAGTCTGGGAAGAAGTAATTCCTGCCTGAGGCTAAGGATGTACGAGCAGAAGAATCTGAACTATCTGACCCAAAAACAGAGCCTGACCATCTACGCTATGGTCATGTGTAGTCTGCATTAAGTGGGAAAATGAGAAAATGCAAAGCGGAAAGTAGACGGGACACTAGGGATTGGTAACTATCAGAAGAAAAATACATGCCGTCAGGCTACACAATCATTTTTTTAAAAATGTGTCTAGATTTGGCCATTTAAGCTGGATTTTTAGAGTAAAGTCTAAATAAAGTCCCATTAAAAGTACTTCATGCATGCTGATATTAAACAACTTTGATTTAAAAGCACTTAGTGTATGTTTTATCTACATTAAACATTTACATATTTTACTTTAATAAAGATGGATAGTGACAAAAAAAATCATTACTTTTAAATACTACAATTGGAGGCCTAATTTTGAGTTTTTCTAATGCGGACAACTTCAAATATGTGCAAGTCTAAATTGGCGATATTACCTGTATGTTTACTTTTTAATGCTGGTATAGCTAAGGATGTCAAAACCTTTTAAGTATTTTTCTTAATTGCTCTGACCAACTTCTATCTGAAATAATGATAGAAAGTGTGAAGTGTTATGTAATAAACCTTGAGATGGATTAAAGTAAGATGTTATATAGGAAAACCTAAAGCTAATGAATGCTGTAGGGAAGACATCAGAGTCATTTTTAGAGTTTTGATGAGTTTTAACGCAGTTGGAAAGTAAGATAAACAGCACATACACACACAAATACATAAATACACCCCAACCGTAACTAATGTGGCGGAAGGACTCCCTTCTGTCAGATGGACACGGTTTCGATGCAGCCCAGTCGGTCTCTCTAACACAGATTGGGATTCGATTCCAGCCCTTTGGGCATGCTCTCTATAACTGCCTGTTTTTCAACGAAGCTTCAAACCCAAATAGGACCTTTAGGTCGTTACATGAGCTAGCTTGGGTGGGGTCTTGTAATCCAATTCTCTAATGGATGCCACATATGTCGACTTGTAGAGAATGCAGAGCAGACATGTTTACAGTGTAACAGATCTAATGAACTGCTGATGTTTACAAGAAGCAATTCCTGTCAAAGATTGTAAGGAAATTAATATTTCTTGAACTTATAACTCAAGGTTGATTTAACACCACCAAGTAACCAGAGATGTATGACGAGATTATTTAATTATAATTTTTTAACTGATTGTATGTCAAATTAATTCAGCCATTTTTTATTTTCTCTGCTTACATTCCTTTACTCTCATTTTCTGGTTCATATGAGCTCAAGTTCGTATTTCATGAAGTGAAGACTTCCTCCAAAACACAGAGTGGCCCTGATTAGTCAATCCAAGCCTTTTCTTCACCTACGTCTGTGTGAATTTAATATTTACCTTTTGGTGCTTTAATTAAGTCAATGTTATTACTGGCCTTGGATGAAAGGACCAAACCATGAGTGCGGAAATACTGAGGCTTAATTCTACTGTTGGCACAAGAGGTTAGGTAAAGTTCAGTGAAATATTAAAGCAGTGTTTCGGTTTGTAATTAACTGGCCAAGTCCTTACTACTGTGTGTTAATATTCTAGAAGCAGAAATGTTTAAAAGTCTTTCACCTGAATAAAATCACGACATTTAGGATTTGCTTGGAAAAGAAAGAGTTTCAATTAACCAGAGTTACGTTAAATATGGAGGACAAGTGCTCAAACATAAGCATCAGTAAAGTGTGAACACCTCAGAAGAACACGAGATACATTATCTGACATCACTGTTGACAACATGTTCATAGCATCATTTTTACATAAAGAGTGATACACACGCAAGTGAATGAGAAAACTGACAACGAAAGACGAATGAATGCGTCTCCTGTATCAATATTTGTGAACTTAGCGTGGCATACGCGAGCGCAGATGTCGGTGGAACCTCACAGTAATTGAATAGTCAACGTGGATCACAGAGGTAATCCTGAGGAGTGGACAGGGAGGCCCACGTTCCACTGGAATGTTTAGACTACCTGAGCCAATAGACTGAATTAGTGATAGCGAAATAAAGGCTTTGTGATGGTTTGACCCTTTGAACACCCAACACTGCACTGTCAGAAGAAGCTTCAACCTCACAATAGTCAGGAAACTTAGTTACACCACTTAGACTGAGTATTAGATTGAGGAATGTGGTTAGTCAACCAATAAAACTGTCAGTTTGCAGATTTAGATCTATAGACCTTGAGAAAACAACGTAATCTTAAAAAGATGTAAAAAGAAAATAGAACATGGCAAGAAAAAAATGACATTTGATTTAGTTTGTATTTGGTTAATTGGAAAGTTTGGACATTTACTAGATAAAAAGCAGGATTCTAAAGTAACGACATGGTTTGCCGTGGCCCTACCTCCAGTCACTCTCCTGCTGAAGTGGATTTCCTGCGAGATGGACAACATGCAAGAAGTTGCATCCCTCAAGATTACGACAAACATCCTTCAGCTCTGCGGGAGAAAGAAAAAACTTCTGGTCAGTTTTACTAATGGATCTCTTTGTTTGTTGCTTTGATGATTTGGTGCTGAATGTTTTTTGCTCCAACAAATGTTCATTTACACAACAAAACTGAGTCATGCTAGGTATTAATCTGAAGTGTGTGTGGTAACTCTGCATAGACGTATATTGTTGACCATCTGATCAGAGATAAAGTTGCTTCATAGCCTATATAAAACTTTTTAGTTACATAGTTAACAATGAAAGATCATATATACGTGTTATAACTAATAAAACATATGAATTAGACTTAAAGGATTTCTTTCCATAATGAATGAACAGTTTAGAGTAACTTTAGATACTCTTTATGCAATTAGCATATTTAATCACTATGAGCATCCATCACAGTCAGTGGGTTTTTAGTGCAGAAGAAACTTAAACAAAATGTGGGAAAAAATAAACAATAGTATGTATACACAAAATACAGTTGTTATCTGATCATGATGTTGCACTGTTTGCAGATAAAAAGCTCATTCTACTGTCTCAACTATTCATTTTCAAAATATTCAGAATAAAATATCAAACCTGTTATCAAGAAAAACAATAGAAATAATGATATTTTCTTAACACCTAAAATGCTGTTGCATTATGAGACAAGCATAAGGAAATGTCAATAAATGTTATTATTTATTGTCTGTCTGTAAATGTAGTGGTTGATTATGATCGTTTGTAGTTAGGCAGAAGTTACCGGAGAGAAGGTTGAATCGAAGATCCAAGTTTTGTAGGGACACAAAATCCCACATGGACGGCAGCTCAATGATCCTGATTAAAAACAGTGGGAGAACGTACGTTAGTGTTGCAGAGTGCAGAGTACACACAGTAGTAGATGAAATAAATATTCAAATATAAGGGTTGAGAACTGCATCTTCTAACCTTAGACTGAAATTCAAGCTTTGCAAGGCTTAAAATGAGTCCGTACCTGTTTTGGGCGACTGAGAGGTGGTGCATGAGGGGCAACCAGCAGGCACTGAGGCCTTGCAGAGAGCAGAGGTTGTTGTCATCAACATACAGCTCCCTGAGGAGAACCTGGTTGTTCAGAATGGGTATCTGTGGAAGAAAAACACCACAGCTGTCAGTTAACTGTACGGTCACACTGCACAGTTAGAGCGACTGACGCTCAGTGACCCCATTAATCATCGTCAGTTGTTTTAAGCCACGCTAGGGTTCCTTTGTTGGTGTCAGGCCTGAGTGAAGCTCAGCAGGTATAAAGCTAACCTCAATGTTCCTAAAGATATACTGTTTTACATGTTTAATGTACTGGTATAAATATAAATAAAGAGCATGATATCAATTATTTATAATATAATATAATATGGTGTAAATTAATTGATAAATATTTATTGCATATGTTGCATTAAAAATTCAGTGGTTTCCTGGAAGTTACTGCTTGAGAAAATGTGGATTCCGTATTACGTCATCTAAAATGCAGAATAATGGAAATCATTTAAATATCGGTGGATCTAGAAATATTGATTACAGCATTTTTTTTTCTTGATAATAGAAAAGCAGTCTCTAATAATTTATTCAATAAACATAATGTTGTTTTTGTTTTTTTCAATCAGCAATTGAGGTCAAAGTCTGGTCTGAATTCAAAGTTAAAATAACTCCAATGAGTCACAAGGAAAAGTCCTGAAGTAACTACCGTAACATAATACAATTATTTCATACCCAGTGATATTAATTTTAGGGCCCAAAGAGGTATATTTATGTCAGTATAATAATAAACCATTATATTGTATTTGTATTTATTTTTCACATATCAACAGAAATAAGTTTTAAAAAAAAAAATCAAAATGGTAGTGTGATACATTTTCATACTAATGTTCATACTAAAGCGTCTACGCTTCATTTAATAATTTATTCATGTTCAAAACATTGAGATCTGAGAATGCCGAGTTGTTTAGTATGAAACATCACAATTATCTCTGATGAGGAATCATAAAGATACTTTCACAACATTAATACTGTCATAAAATAAACCCCTTGTGTCCATTTTAACAATTCATTGCTTAGATTTTTAGAGTTTGACACATTCAGGGACGTCTGCTGTACATATTCTAGAGCTTTATAGAGTTATTTTAGGGTAAAGGAACATGTTTTTCTATCTACTAAATGTCTTGGACAATACCAGCAGCACTCCTCAGTGTGGTTTACCTCAGTAAGGCTGTTGGCTCGGAGGTCCAGTGAGTGGAGTAGAGAGCTGTTCTCCAGACCCTCGACAGCAGCCAGGTGGTTGTGTGAGAGGTCCAGGTGGAGGAGAGCAGGAACATCTCTGAGGCCTTCAGTGCTGATCAGCTGGTTGTGGTCCACTAACAACCTCTGCAGTCTCCTCGTGAACTCTAGACCAGCTACAAATAACAACAAGATGATAAATACTCAAGTATGCACTTAAAAAGGTACACACAAAAAGAAATGAAAAATGATAGAGAGAAAATGATAAATGCTTTACATTGACTAAACAATCATTTATTTGTTTTTTTATTTTTTAATTCTGAGTGTAAACCTTATGGATGGGAAATTACTGAATAAATAACAAAACAAAAAGTAAATAACTTCAACAAATAAGCATAAATAAGTTAGGAATATATATATATATATATATATATATATATATATTATATACAATCCGTGAGGGTTTTTTCAAATATGCAGTTTATCATTTTTTATTTCCACTGACGAAAAAGTTTCAAAGTAAAAGAATGAAAAAAGTAGGTGAAAAAAAGAGCTGCTGCCCTCTTGTGGACATTTGTAGGAATCAATAGGAGTGATGGTGTTTTTTTACTTTATTTATCCTCGTGGGGTAATTAAAAGGCAAAGAACGGCATATCAAGAAAATTAAAAAAAAAACAATAATAATAATTATAACAAATGAAAACAACACTAGTGATATTAATTATACACACCCACACAGAAAACAAGGAGGTTGTAAAGTAAACCAAATAACAATATGGTGATAAGGTGCCAAATGCTTATGTATAAGAAAAAATAAAAATGACAATAATGAATAAAATAAAATAAAGTAAATATACACGTGTAAACAGATTTTTATTTTTGATTATAGTAAGTCTTTTTGTTCAGGAGGACGACAGCTTGTGGCCCCGCTTTCTGCTTTTTCAAACTATTGATTACACTTTGGATCAAACATTATAAAGAGTCTGTTACAGGTATTTAACTCATGACTATTAGATGAAATAATGACTATTAATCCTCACCAATTCGAATGATTGAGTTGTGGGAGAGGTCCAGATAATCCAAATTGTTGACACCCCTCAAACCATGAATAGATGTTAGTTTGTTGTGAGAAAGTCGAAGGATGCGTAAACTGGTCATATTTTCACAGTCCACATATGAAATGTCATTTTCCTGTAAAAAGACAATAAATGTTGGTTTAATCTTCTTTAAAAATAACCACATTGGTTCTGAACACACCTGTACATCGACGTAGAGGAGCTTCTGTAACTTGCTGATGCCCTCCAAAGCTCGGAGGCCGCAGCGTGAGTGAGTGAAGGAGGAGGAGTGGGCACTGGGCCACAGTGGACAGACTACATCCATCCAAGTCTTCCAAAGTCACCATGGTTACCTGAAGGAGAGAGAGTTACATTGGTCCATCTTAGAAGAGCTACAAACTGCCAAATATACATTAATACATTAATGAATCAACTATTTTACTTAGACTAGATGATGAAAACCCACTAACCCACTGTGGGGCCACAAGAATATGATTGCCTGATCCAAGAGCCACATTATCAACAATCATGTCATCATTTAAACAATGACCAATCTGTGTATTAATACAAAAAAAAACAAAGGGTTTGGGCGTTTTTGTCAGTTTGTATATTTCTTTGTCATTTTTTTTATTTTTTTGTGTTTTTCTCATTTTATGTGTTGTCTGAATTTATTTTGGGATTTCTCCTGTTGGTTTGTATTTTTTGCAGTCATTTTGCATATTTCACTGTGTTTTGTAAATTTCTCTGTCTTTGGGTATTTTCTCATCATATTGTTATTTTTTCTAATTTGTGTATTTTTGTATACTTTTCTATCATTTGTTGTCATATTGTGTGTTTAGAGTCATTTTCTGGCCACCTGTATGAAGCTTTTATGCACTTTGAACCAATAAAAGCTGAACTATTTATGAAATGATTTTTTTAATCCCTGGTAATGATGGATGGATGTTACCTGCTCCAGAGATGTGCAGCCTGTGCAGTGCAGCAGTATGTTTGCACTCAGTGGAGGTAGATTGTCCTTCACTCTCCTCCTCGTCCTCTCCGTTCCTCTCTGGGATGAACCTTCATGTTTCCTCAGGTTCTGAAGGGACATCTTGGACCAGGGATTGCACTCCTTCATCCACAACAGTTTTTTCTGCTCCGTGTGGTCTGGAAGGCACTCGGTTGATTCGAGATGACTTCCGTCTCCAGATGTTGGACAGATGATTGGTCTTAAAGAGATGCTGGAGCAGGTTTTGTCAGAAGAGGAAATAAGATTTAAGGAGTGAAAAGCAGGAACGTTTAGTCCCTCTCTGCTTTTTTTTCTGTTGTATTTGTGTCAGTTTGGATGTTTTCTTCTTTGCTGTGTCTTTCCTGATCTCCAGTATCCAATATTCTACCACTTTTCAGCTCTTCCATGCGTTCTGTGACATTCTTCTTTTGGCCGTTCACTTCCTCATCTTCTCCTTATTTCCCTCTGTTTTTCCTTCTTCAACCCATCTTCACCTGCCTGCATTTTTTTCTGATTTCGTTCTGTCTGAACGTTTTTATTTGTTCGACCGCCGTCTTCCACTCCTTTATTTCATTTTTAACCTTTTTCCTTTCTATCACTTCAGAATCATTTCTCCTCTGTTTCTCCATTTTTCCACAGTTCTTCACTAACTGGTCAACGTATCTTATCACTTCCTCACTTCCGTTCTCATCCTTATCATTTATTTTCTGCTTATCTTCTTCTGAGTTTTTCAGCTTGGACATTGAATCACTTTGTGTAATTTCCTTCACTGACATCTTGCTTCCTGTCACCTCCATCATACACTTATCTTTTATTATTCTTTCTTTCTCTTCCTCTGTTATGTTTCTTTTCTCATCCTCTAGTTGCTTCATGTCTGTTTCCTGAATTGGTTTTTCTTCTTCATTTTGTTTCTTTATTTGTCTGTAATTCATAACAACCTCATGATTATCTTTTTTTACACTCTTCACCTCCTCCTGGTTCTCTTTTCTTTCTTCTTCTTCCTCTTTATTTCTTCTGCCAGTTTTCCTCTCTTCTTCCTTTAATTCTTCATCTTTTTTCCGCTTCAACTCCTCTTTCGCCATTTCCTCTCGCAATCTATTTTCCTCCTCACTTTTCCTTTTCTCTTCCTCCTCTTTCTTCCTCATCTCCTCCTCTTCTTCTTTCCTCTTTTTCCTCCTCTTTCAGCTTCCTCTCTTTCATTTTTCTCTTTTTTTCTTCCTTAATCAATCTCTCTTGACGCCTTTTCTCTTCCTTCTTCCTCTTCCTTTCTTCCCTTTCCACCATTTTCCTCTCATCTATTTCCTGTTGTCTTTTTTGCTCCACTTCGATCATCCTTTTAATGTCTTCAACTTGTTTTTGTCGGTTATTGATGTTTTCCTTAAACAAAAAAAATAATAATTTATGTTCCAAAGCTAGATACCAACATGTAGGAAATTGTTTAATTTACATAATTTAAATGTTAACACTGAACAGTATGTACTTGGTCAGGTGGGACAGGCTGCTCTTAAGTTAGCACTTGAGCTAACTAGCTAACAATAGAACAAACTAGACATATTAGCAGCATTTCTTACATTATTGCCATATACTGACATTGGCAATGTCTTACCGTCATCACTTATAACATATATTCTCATA
Source organism: Gouania willdenowi (assembly GCF_900634775.1). Classification (NCBI taxonomy): domain Eukaryota; kingdom Metazoa; phylum Chordata; class Actinopteri; order Blenniiformes; family Gobiesocidae; genus Gouania; species Gouania willdenowi. The sequence continues at coordinate 71,497,132 of NC_041049.1, forward strand.
TTCAAATATTAAATGTTTAAGCCCAGTTCCAGTCTTGTTCTCCTGACAGGTGAGTTCTATACTCCAACAATATGTGCCGCAGACAGCAAGGTTAAGGTCAATTATAATACGAATTAATTACAATTATGGCATAATTATAATTGTAATTGTAAATGAAAAATATGTTGCTGTTGTAATTGGGTTTAAGATAATTGACTTTTTAATTGCAATTGGCATGGAAATTCTATAAGAACTGTCAATTACAACTTAATTAAATGCAAACCCGGGGAACCATGTTACAGTTCTATAGCTTACACATAGTTAACAATTATTCAAATATGTTTCCCACTACCTGTCACTTCTCTTCAGAATCATTTTACCATTTTTGAAAGAAAAAGCCTCAGACACCCACACCAAAAATATTAATACCAATATGTTTATTGATTAGGAAGACTAACAAAGTAACCAAGAGGTTAAAAAAAACTAATGAGATGATAGTTATTAGTTTTTATGTATTATACAGCTCATTTAGGACCAGTTATCATTAGAGATGCTAAGAGAAAGCTAACACAAGAGGAAGGTCACGTTTTATGGGCTTATTTATTCCAGGTTTGGTATTTATGATTATTAGTAATTGAATTTAGTAATTGAGAACATAATTGTAATTTCCTTGTAGGGGGAAATGATAATTGTAATTGGAAAAAATGCAGGTCACCATAATTGTATTTGAGTTGCAATTCAACATGGATAATTGAAGACATAATTGTAATTGAAAAATGTAATTGAACCCCACCGTGGCAGACAGTGATAGTAAATATTATAAATATTACCTGCTGAAGCTGTAACTCATGCTCAAGTTTCTCATAATCTCTCCTTTTGTTCAGCTCGAGTTCCACCTGATTATGCTGATGAAAATAATAATGAATTCACAAGGTAAATACGTATTTGGCAATTGAAAATAAGAGACAACTGAAAATTAGAAAATATGACAACATATATAATACAAGGAAAACAGAAGACTGACCTTGACCTTAAATATAATTTTGAGCAAAGGTCAAGGTCACACAATGAAAGGAAATGTTGTTCAATGGTAAAAGTCTGAGCACTCTTTTTTTTTGGTGACATCATGAATTTTGACCCCTACCAATCTTTTTACTGGTAGGTCGTACAGCTTCGGTCCAATGAAATAAAATACTCCACTTGAGATGAGCTTTTCATAAATATAAGCATCAAACTTGTACAATAAATATTCATAGAGATATGGAGAAAAAAAGACACAACCTTGACCTTGATCTTGACTATTTGGCTCCAAAAAAGTTCTACAAATAATTGTTGACATTGTTAATATGAGATGATATATGTGTCATTAGTGCTGCATTAATAGATAGGAGGAGTTCCACGACAAAGAAAAATAATAATAATAACTCCTATGATTACATTGTATTTGGCAGATTTCAAATGTCAAATACAATAATGTGTTAAGCTGGTTTAAACAGTGACATAACAGTGTTTTATTATTCTACATGGGGTTTATCAGAGGTTTTCTGGTTCTGAGATTTCTTACCTTAGCCTTTGATGGCAAAAGTTTAACAAAATACATCACTTGAAGGTAAAATATTAGATATTGTCACACAGTATTAAATTAACATGTAGACTGTGTGAGGTCCAGCTTCATTTTAATCAATAATATTCAAGAGATAACAACATCCAGGAGTTTAAGATGTTGGATCTTATCATATCTACTCATGATTTTAACGTTTGGTGCATTTATAGTGAGACATCTGCAGGTACCATGAAAATGCAGATTTAATTGAATAAACACAAAATCAGTTACTACACTACATTAACACATCACTACCACTGGATAGAAAAATTATTGAAAAAACATTGAGTTTAAAACTAAAACAACAGACTTTAATTATAAAGTTGTTTGTAATATTATTGCCATCCATCCTCAAACTCTCTAAAGCCTTACATAATGAAATGATAATTACTTTACCTTCTCTGATGTCATTATCTTTTGCAGATCTTCTTGAAAGTGAATTTCTCTCCGTTTCCTTTGCTTCTCCTCCTGGTTGTTTTTACACTTCACTAAATCATGAATGTATTTCTCCTTTAAGCTTTCATCCAGTGCACCATCATCTGAGACATAAATGAGCCAGAAAGGATAAGAAGATAAATGTGACAATTGTCATTCATACATCTGATATATACTAATGACATTTACTTTAGGTTTGCAACCTTTACATTCAAAGCAGTTATTTTGCCTAATTTCACCTAAAGTCCTTCTGGAGGCAAAAAAAAATTCAAATTATATCAAATCATTTAATTAATTAAATTGTATTAATTTTGTTAATTATCTTAGCAGGGATTTAAAACTTAAGGTTAGCCACAGGTTCAGGTGAAGTTGATGTTCTGCAGATGTTTCATTAGGTGACGTACGGAGTTATTGCACAATGTGATTTATTTTTTTGGTTAGCAAATGGTTTTATCATAATTCTATTTGAAGTTAATGTCATTAATAATCAATACCCTCTGTGAGAAATAACAACTCAATATCTCATTTTTTAAAGCTATAGGGAGCCATTGCAAAAGAGTCAAAGAGCCACACGAGGCTCCAGAGCCACAGGTTGCAGACCCCTGCTTTAGAACATGGTGGGAGGTGAACACAAACTATGCAAACAGCGACCCCTTGTGGTACATATTTTAATACCTTCAGTGTTGGGATGCTTATTTAAGAAGGTGTCATCATTCTGGTTCTCCTCGTTTTTATTCTATACAAAATAAATAAAAACACCTCTGTTAGCATGCACTATGGAATAATGTGTTTAATAAGATAAGAAAGAGACGGTTTCACCTGCTCATCCAGCGTTTGTAGATCTTTATTAGGGATATTCATCTCCTGCCCCTCAGTGTAATGAGATGCTGGGGAATTTAAAAATAAAAATAAACAAATAGAATCTGTCAGAAATGAATTATTTGCTGTTTTTATTTTGGGAAAATAAACATTTTGTTACCTTCTAGCTCATTGAGGATAAGTCGCTCACATACTGCTGCTCTGCTTTGAGAAATCTCAAAGTAGCTGAGTAACGACTGTGGAATCTCTTCTGAGGCCTAAAGCAAAATGGTGAACTTTAGAATATCATGAGATGTACATATATATTAAAAAAAAGTATCATGAGACATAGAAAACTGTAGAGAATGCATGAGCTGCAAATTTAGTTAAAGAATGGAATTAGATGTGTTGAGATCCTCTGACTTCTAAACTAACTAAATCATGCTGAACTAAGGCTGAAATGTGAGATGGCATACAGGTTCTGATGATTGGAACAGTCTTGGGTATAAGAGGTCATCTAGACCAGTGCTTCTCAAACTTTTTAACCTGCAATCTCCAAAATAAAGGTCCCAGATAGCAGGGACCCCTCCAAAATAAAGGTCCCAGATAGCAGGGACCCTCCAAAATAAAGGTCCCAGATAGCAGGGACCCTCCAAAATAAAGGTCCCAGAGAGCGGGGACCACCACTGAAGGTGGTTGAACACAGACATGAACATTGAAGAACAGTCATGTGGAGACAGGACCATCTATAAGGGGGAATAAAGGGGAGAGATTTTTGGGGTCCATCCATAAAGTCAGTAAAATGATGGTCTATTGTTCTATGAATCTGTGATAACCACATTTATTTATTCATCTGAATAATATCCACTGTTATCCAGGAACGTTTATTATTATTATTACTATAGTCATCTTAAAGATGGAAATCCTGGTTTTAATCACTAATAAAATGGTTCAAAGTGACCAAAAATGTTGGAAAAGGTGGTGAAATGAGATTTTAAAAAACACAGAAATTGGTTAAAAGTTGCAAATTAGAGTGGATAAAAACAGACAGAAAAAGTGGTAAAAATTTCTAAGCATGAAATATGATGAAAAGAGGTTAAAAGTGACAATAATAGGTCAACATATGTGACATTAGGTGGAAATAGTGATGGAAAGGGTTTAAAAGTGAAAATATCCTGAAAATTGAAAAAATGTGCAGAAAAGGCATTGAAATGTAATACAGAAGTGTAGCAAAAATGCATTAAAAGGAGCAAAAATATGGCGAGAAAATGTGATGAAAATAGGTTAAAACACAGACAGTTTGGTTGTTGCAGAAAAAGGGTAAAAATAAACAAAAATGGGTTCAAATTGTTCAAAAAATATATTTCATCTTGAAGGGATGTAGCGACCCCCTCCCAGTGTCTATTTATTCTACTAATAAAGCATGTGTTGGTTAATTAGTCTTACAGTAAAATAAAACACACAGATATTAATGTGAACTTCACAGCTATCAAATATATTCATCATTTGTATTTATTTATATATTACGGAAGCATAGACCTCCAGGAGACAATATATGTTCGATCACTATATTGTACAAACATATTAGTATATGTTCAAACAATATCATTTTATTGTTATTTTTGTGTATAATTGTATTGTTCATACGATATATAAGATCTGCTCATAAACGTGAAAATATCAGAAGATATTTTGTCAACTTATCCCTATGTTAAGGGTTAAATTTTAAATAATTAATTTTTACCATTGCTTTGTGGGCATAAAATGATGCATTATATTTTCGTCATAATAAAAAACAATAATAATAAATTTTATTAGTGTTTAACTATTTATTTAGTTGAACTATTTATCCATTTTTAAGAAGTTTGAAAATGATTTTTAATTGTTTATATCAACACTTGCCTGATCTTCATCACAATCCGTAGAATCTTCCTTTTCTTCAGTTTCAATAAAGTTATGATCGTTTGTCTCCAGCATTGTTCACAATACACACGATGTTTACTGTACACACGAGTATCGTAGAAACCGCGAATCGTCAAGTTTCGTTTTAGATGATGTATTTATTTAACATGTAGAATGTTGTTTCTGCTAGCCTTTTAACTAGCACGGTTACTATGGAAACCACGCAACGTGCTACGTAATCTCGAAAGGGACAAATTAAGCGAAGATTGCAAAACGTGACATGCACGTGTTTCTTTCAGATACAGTTATGCTTCTGTTTATTTAACCAACAAATGATAAATATTAGTGTAGAAATGTGCGAGGAGTCCATTGTGAGCCTTTAGTTGGTTTATTCATAACTTCACAACGTGACTGTATCCGTAGAATAAGAGAAGTGGAGCATGCGCACTGTTGACCAGTACGGCAAGCGATGAAGAACAATCAGAACAGAATGATTTACAATTAGTAATCAAATCGTGTTGTTTTTTATATTAGAAACAGTTAAAAATAAGAACTCTTTATTTTGTGTTCCTGGGTAACAATAAACCACATGTTCTGATGTAAATGAGTCTTAAATTTATCAATAGGAGTAAATAAGCATGTATTTATATTTGTTTTGTAATGTAGCATTATGAGACACTCGTTGATTAAAATGTGTGTGTTGTGTGTGCACAGTGGGACGCACATCAGTGTGAAATAATAAGTATAAATAGGTGAATAAAAATGACTCTGCTAAAAGTAAAAGTATTGAAGTTGCTCCCTTACTTGAGTAAAAGTAAAAAGGTACTAAATGTACTTAAGTAAAAAAGTAAAACAAATGTCCCTTCAATAATAAGAGAGGTTTTTAAACCAGCAAATTCCATATCTTTTTATTTATTTTTTTAATAACTTGTATAACACTGGGAAACAAGTTAAATCTGTTCCCATTAATGAACACCTGGAGAATTAATCTCTCATTATAAATACATTTTGTAAATAAAATGTTCCTAGAAATAAAAAATAAATTAAAAAAAATGCTAAACTAAACCCAAAGCAGCTTTGAGTTTAACATTTTTTAAAAACATGAAAATATTAAACATAAAACTAAAGGACCGTCCTAACAGAAAAAAAGCTCAAACTACCAATATTTTTCAGTTTAAGAGAATCATGTTCTCCAGGTTTCTGGAATGAGACGTGGCCTTTTTGGTGAGAAAATGACACATTGACGAGCAACTCCTTAACAAACAGTAGTTTATTTTATTAAGTATAAGTATAGCAAGTATATAATGAACCATATGTACTTGTACTAGAAAGTATACTAATTTAATACTTCTTCGGACTAATTTGGAACATTTTAAGTTTATAAAAGTATACTTTAAGTATACTTTCTACGGTAATTTTAAGTACACTTATCTATAAACTACTAGTATTTATTTATTTATTTTCTAAATTTTAAATACCTCCCTCTTCCCTCAAGGGAAATTCAGGTTTTTTTTTTTTTTTTTTGCTGCTTCACGGTAATTTTTACTATGAAGGGAGGACACCCAGAGCAGTGTTGGGGTTTGGCACATCGGCAGTGCTCGGGAGGCACCCTTCCAGATACCAGAACAACTTCCATATTTTGTCCGCATCGGGACTTGAACCAAGTATACTTCACTATACTTTTCTTAAGCATATAATATAGTACTGTATATAAAAAGTACACTTCAAGTATACTGCCTTAGTTTTAGTATAAAATAATATACTTATTGTACACTTGAATAAACTACTTTTTGCTAAGGAATAGCCTCTCCTACCGCGTCGGTTTGCTTCTTTTTACATTGTGACGTCATCTTCAAAGGTCTTAAAAATAACAAGCTCATTTTCAAAATGGAATTTCTATGGAAATGAGTCATTTCAAATGAGCACATTTTGATAAACGAGGTTTGTGTGTGTGTTGGTGCTCGATTGCTCTTCTGTTTATACCTGTGGCTGGGTTAACCATGTGTGTCAAACTCAAGGCGCAGGGGTCCAAATCCGGCCATTTGAATCATCCAGTTTGGCCTACAGGAGAAAGCAAAAATAACAGAGAAATCATGAATGTGTGTGTTTTAATGACCAACTATTTCAGTTGTAAAAATACTCACATTCAGTGACACTCTACAATAGTTTTCACATGGTTAATATAATGTGGTGCCAGTCATTTTGTATTTGAATTTGTTGTGAAAACTTTCCATTCTTAAAAAAAAAAAAACTAAATTTTCCCTCAAATTCGCTTTCCATGCAATTTCCTCAAATTAAATAAAAATTGGTCACAAAATCAAGGAAATTTAAGTGAAGACTGATATCTGTCACTTATTGCTTGGATACTGTCGTTGCTTTAAATACTTTTCATTTCATTCATAAGCAGAAGTGCAAACTGCGGCACATTTATGTTGAAATTGCATGATTGCCTTCACTACAAAGATGGGCGTCATTAAACACTATAATAATGACATAATGTGTTGGTAGCACATAGAGAGGTTTAGCATTGTGCAGCTAGTCCTCATGTTCAATAGAAATGCTTTATTTATTTGGCAAGACAACATTATCCAACCCACCGCTGTGGATTTAAGAACCTGTATTAGACTCCCTCCACCTTTGGTGTGTTAATGCATAAAGTCTAGTTTTAGTTGAAAATATTAAAAATATTCATGCAAAACTCTTTAAACAAAAAGCTGTGACATGAGCTCATGTCCTTTTACTGTTACCTTTACTTTTTAGCAAAAATACAATATTAAATCAATTTGGTGTTATTGCATCTAATAAGTTTTTCTTTTTTTTAATCATTTGCTTGCATTAGAATTTATATGACCTGCTTCTAACCATTTAGAAAAAAACACAAAATGATAAATTGGCTAAAAGATATGTAGAAACGATACTAGTGATATGTATTACTGGTGTTAATGGTACAGTATATATTAGAGAGTTGTTATTCTTTAACCAAAGCAAATCTTTCCCAACGCTCACACTGTGACTTTAACAGGAAAAAATATGTGTGGGCTTTTTTGACATCCAGCTAGAAAGGAGGTCTGTTAGTAGACCTTGTAGGTGAAAAGCATGAACAGAGGAACACAAATGGCTTTAGTCATGAACAATGTGCAATTATTGATGGCATTCTTGATCACGATGACTGGTTTCTTTCTTCTGTTTGGAGAACTGTGAGCTCCTATTGTAAACCTTCTCACTGTAAAGATTCCAGGGTCCCACACAGGTTTTTCCAGAACCTTCCAAAAACAAAAATGATGTTTTGTTCTTTAAAGTTTCAAAGGAAACCAACACTTGTTCTCCTGTTTAGAAAAGAAAAATGGTTTCTCTATTTTAATGATGTTTACAAATGAAACAGAAGTCATAAAGGTATACCAGAATGACAATGAACTACTTTCCCATGAAATAGGCTCAACATCTTCAAAAATGTCTCTACTTTTTACACAGACTTATATTTTCATAGAACGCCATCATGGGTCAAAGCACAACTTCACTGCTAAGGCTGATGAACAGATACGGGACAGTTTTTGCAAAAGTCAAATCGCCAGTACTCTATGTTTTATTATGTCCTCTAAGATTCATTGACCAAGTTCAATTGCTTACAAATCCTCCGTCAGCATGGCTTGTCTGCTCTGATTAGGGCCCAGTCCTTTGTTGGTGGGTAAGGTGTCCATTGCTTTTGTCTAAGTGCACAGAACCCAGACAGTGGCCAGACAGATACACACTGCAGATTTATACAGCAGATTATGCCAGTCAATGGTGGCTCCGTCCCCAACGCAGCAGTGGTTTGGACAGCAGCTGTGTGTTTACACTGTCAAGGGTTTTCTGTTACTGGTCTGTAGCCATTATCTTGGCAGCCATTGGATCCATCTGGCCTATCAATTCCATCTAGAGTCCATGACAAAGGTAGGGATTGGAGTGAAAAACTACCAGCGACATCCATAACCAGCATTAAACTTTCTAATGCTTGTCCAGAGAATTTATAAACATACGATATAGTTGATTCTCAAAACGGACTCATGCTAATACAAGACTATTGGTATTTGGTAACCTTGGCAACACCTTTCATTCTTGAAGTGAACATTTCAAACCCCAAGGTTTGTGAGGAAAAAAATGAATAACAATAAAAAACAAAAACCATAATTAAATAAAAATGCATGTCAAAAATAAAAATGTGATTTAAAACCATGAGTAAATCGAATCATTCTCCTTAAGATTATAAACCTCTGAAAACAAAACCTGTAAATTGACCTGATTGAGGCCTGAAATTATCACGTGCATGTGAGGCGCAAAACTTTTAAGTATAAGCTAATCCTCTGTAAAATCCATCGTAAGGCTTATTGCTCTGGTGTTGCATACTTGGAGTTATCTGCTGTCAAATCAGCTCTGATTTATGCAGAAAAAAACCTTCACTAGGTTCTTTTTTTGTTTCACCTTCTCTGCTGAGACTCCAGCTGGTCTTGAGACCCAGGTTCACCCAGTTTATACAGTTTCTGAACTTACGTTGAGTAGATTCACAGCAGCTGTAACTCATATGGAACTCAATCCAGATTTAGTTTGTCTTTCAAAGTTAAAATCATGTTGGCAGTGTGACCTTTGCACTTTTAAATCTGCCTCAAATGACTGTGGGATTACTGTGATAAGATCCCCCCCCACATGAGGGGGTGCTGGGAATGTGTTGCTGGAGGTTCAGGAATTTCATTCTCAATTTCATTTAAAATCAAGTTTTATTTTGGAATATCTTGTATAATTTACCATATTTTTAAATGTCTCACTTTATAATGGGAACAAACATCAAAGTCGTTCTGTGCTGAGTTTGCATGTTCTATGTACAGTATAGGGTACAACATGTTGCTCAGACGGTCCAAAAACAGGCAAGTTAGATTAATTGGTATATCTAAATTTACATAATATATCTGTGTATTTACACTGGTTTTACTTTATCTTTGTTTACCTATTTATCTAACTTTTTTTTGTTGTTTTGTTATTTTTATTATTATTGTTTTTGTGTATATGTATGTGTTTATATAAATATATGCATACAGTATTTTTTCTTATTTTTGTGTATATATATGTATATATATATATATATATATATACATATATATTATTATAATTATCAATATTATCATTTTTTTGTGTATATGTGAGTTGGGGGGTATATAGTGTGTGATGTTTTTGTTTGAATAACAAAAATTAGTTGTATCTACCTTGAGAAGAATAAATGTAAGATTATAGTTTTTAGCATTGTTTTAAACTGATTATCAACCACTTAATAACTTCTACACAAATGCGTCATCGAGCTCTATTTGTACAGGATTTATCAGCTTACATTATGATAAACCGTCTGTCCAAACATCCATCTTGTTTGTCCAGGCCTGTTTTACACATTGTATTATTTTTGTTGACCTGCATCTTGTCCAGTTATCTTGTTTTGTCTCAATGTTTGACTCAATAATCTTAATATTATCAGAGCTGCAACAAAAGATGACCAACAAAAGATGACGGTCAACTCTTCAATACTAGAAGGTGTTTCTCTCTTTGTAATACATGAGGAACAGAATAAAAAGAGAAATAAAAAGGGAAGACCTTGAACTCTTCACTTAAGACCAGAGCAAGAAGAAAAACAATGAAGCTACTATTCTAAAGACAATATGACACTTTAGTTTGTGGAAGACACAACAGCAGCTGAAGGCGATAACATTCATCACTACAAAGTGTTTCCATTCAGTTTTGTGCTTCTTTTGTGGATTCAAACTCACACCCCACCACCACCCCCACCCCCACCCCCCAATGCTTCATTTTGACTCTTGTTCTCAATGTGAAACTAAAACATTAAACAACATCGAGGTCGTCACATGGACGTCATTGTAATCTCAGCAAAGGACGTTTTCTTTTGTCTTATCAAGTTAGTCCCAAGATGCACTTTGTTTATCACAGCACAACGACCAAATCTAGCAGACACAGAACAAAGGGATCGCACTGGGAACACAGCCTGTTTTTAAAGATATCAGTTTAAGGAATAGCTTCAATAGCATCTCTAGTTAATATATATACATATATATAGTTTATATAGTTTATGTACATTCTTGAATCTAGTAATATGCTTGCGTATAAAACCATACCTCTTTAATTAATTCATATAATGTGTTGAACTGTCCTTGAGCAAGACACTGAACCATTAGTTGTTACAAACTTACGGTGTTAGTTACAAACATTGCTCACTGAGGACCCCTGCTGGTTAATATTTACGGGGTGTTTTTTAGGATATTAGACCCACTGTAGTTGTTTTTAAAAGCCCTTTGTACAGTCACTCCTGTAGATTCTATGCAGCTTTCAACTTATCCTGATTTACTATGACTACCTGTCAACATTGAGCTGTTCTACAAAGCTGCATTTAAGACAATTTTATGAAATATTTTATTAACGGCATCATTACATTCCTAACAAATTTGACATTGTACACCCTTTGAACCAGGCAGCAGCCATGTTGAAAGTCTCAGGTCAATCTGAGCCTGATTCGTGGAACAGACAGACACACAGACAGAGATTCCTTGCTTTATAGATATATAAATGGTAGAGCAGTACCTTGCATGGTAGCTCTGTCAGATGGAGCGTGAATGTGGGACTACCTTGGTGGCAATAAAAGGGATTTATAAATCAAATCATCCAACATGAACTAGACGATAAGGTTCTTTGTGGTGAAAATCTCTCTGCTGATGGGCTGCAGAATCATCTACTACTTCAAAGTATGGTTTTGACTCACAAAATGTGAAGGATGGATGCAGGATAGGTATAAAATATAATAGGAATTTATGAACCAATTAGGTGTATATAAACAGGCCAGGGGGGAGGGGCTCATGGTGGCTTATGTCCACCTCACAGCAAGAAGGTCCTGGGTTCAAGCCCTGGGGTGAACACTTTCTGTGTGGAGTTTGCATGTTCTTGCTGTGCTGCGTGGGTTTCCTCTTACGAAGTAAAAAAAGTTTTCAACAAATTAAAAGGGCAGTAATTATTAAAAATGAAAGATCAACATATTACTGTTTAATTAAATACATACATAATTCCAAAAGGTTTCTGAGTAAAAGATTCTATGACAACCAGAATTAAAGATGGATGATTTTTAGATCTGAATGTAAAGAATCATGAGTTAAATCAAATCAAAGATTTACCATCTATTATTCAGACTGATGTCGTTGGATTGGCTGCAGAGTCCGACACGTGTCACTGTGACGCAGTGAAAACCCACACGCTACACGCAAAGTTTCCATCAGAGGTCTTTGAAAGGTAAACTCGTGACAGGCTGACGGCATCCTGTTACCCAGTTCAGGGTCAGTTCATGAACAATTCAACAGGTACGCAGGATAAGCTAGCATCTGTAACGGCCTCTGTGTTTACCACTGTACAAATCAAAACATGACCTCACAGCAGAGGGATCACCATGTGTGGAAACAACTAAGCTCAGTTAGTCTCTTACAAAAACGATATTAATATTAGTCAAAAATCAAAATGTGGAGTCAATGTTTGTTTGTTTATAGCACAAAACAACACAACAAAAGACAAGGTTTTTCTTTACTTTATACAATTTCTTTACGTCCTAATTTTTAGCTAAATTAATGTCTCCATTTAGGCATCCATGCCTTATTAGTGTCGAGTTAAGAAAGCTCTTAGTCATTGAGAAAAGTTACAATAGTTTATCACAATACTAATTCACAAATATTACAAACACACCAAATACATCAATATGAAAAGAACTAAAAGTTAAACTGGTACCAGTCTGTGGACTGTTTGGTACCAAGCTGCAAAGAAAACTTAAAATGTAAAATGCATGTTATGTTCATAGGTGTTTATTTTATTTTATTTTCTCTGTGTGCTGTAATAAATGTTAAGTCTATACCAATATATGTTATGATCCTCCTACTTCTACACTTTGGGTTGTTGTTGATGTTTTTGTTTCTTCTTTTTTTAGATTGTTAAAACACAAACTGGGTTTTCTGTTGTTTCCTGGTAAACCAAACCAAATGACATAATCTACTAATTACACTTTTTCAAAAATATTGAATAATTGCAGCTTTGCTCCTTCAGTCACATTAGATCATTGGTGATTTGATTAATGGGTTAGGGTTTGTGTCAGTGGTGAACTAAAGCCTGCCAGTTCAGGAAAAAAATCAAATGTCATTAAATAAATAACTTGTGCACTGGTTTTCATTTACGGCTTTTATAACCTGATGAGATCGAGTCTATTAATGACAATCAATATATTTACTTTTGCTTATTTTCTGTAAAGAGAGAGAGAAAACTGCAGTGAGCGAGCATGATTCTGGGAATTCTGTCGCTAAGGACAACAGCCTGCAGCACGGGCACACAGTAGCTATAGGCGATGTAGTCCTGTAGAGCTGGAAAACAGAGTCGATGTGATAAAAACAAAAGTATTATTTAATTATTTAATACCTGGTCAAACCCCCTGGATGGTGGTGGACTACCATGGCTCTGAATCAAATCAGGACATACAGCAGATGCTTGTCCTTAGCCTACTTTGTTGGGTTCAGAGAAATATGCAGATCAAAAAAGATACATCATTATCTGCTCCAATGAAATCACTTTAATCAGTGTTGTCATCGCTCAGCTGATCCACGCTGGTATGATTCTTCTTTTATGGGAAAATGTCAGGACATTAAAGGCCATAATTTCCCAACTTAACCAGCATTAATGTGGTGAACTCAAGGTTAAACTAGGGAAAACACACACACACACTCTTAAACAATCAGGTCAAATATGCCAAACCTCACTTTTTTTTAAGAATAACTTTATTTTCTTCTCACACAGAAGCAGCTGACTACATGGTGATGTGAATGAACCGGCTGATGAAACAGCATTTTATGAGTCACACAGCATCATCATTGCATCATCCTGTCTGGCCCTACTTTACTGATTATGTCCACGTAAAATATGTGAAATATAAAGAATGTGAATGAAAATCTTCTTTTCAACTTATTTCTGAAAATAACTGCCAATAGTTTATTTTCGATTTTTGGTTTTTCAGACATAGAGTGGTGCAGAATCATTAAACATGGGATGTGATGTTTGTGCCAAAGTATGGTAGTCTCATGAGGGTTACAATATAAAAGCAATAAATAACAGATACTTGTAAATGTCCTTTGGGTTTTTTTTATTATTTTTTTAATTATTGTTTAATTTGAGGAGATTTTGTGGAATTATTTGAGAAGACTGTAGGATTTGGGAACATTTTTAACAACAATTTACAACTGAATTATTTGGGGATTTACACATGATTCATGTTTTCTGTCTTTCACTTTTTCCTGTGGCCAAATCAGATGTTCTGAAGGGCCAGATTTGGCCCCTGGGGCCTTGAGTTTGACACATGTGGTTTATAACCTATCATTAATTATTATTCTGTTTCAACAGTAGCTTTCATTGTTTTAAAAATAAATCAAAGCTACTGAAGAACTTTTTTTTTGTATATTGTTGAAATTTCATGATCTAGTTATAGTTGTATTAGAACTAGGGATGTCCCGATACAACTTCTTCACTTCCAATACAATACAGATATTGCAACCGTGAGTAGTGGTTGATGCCGATATTAATACAATATCATCACAAATCATACATACTTTTATTACTTATTTTGTAGTGTGGAATGTTAGAAAAACAATAGTCAGCAAGTTCACTTCAGTTATTTATTACTGTCAGTATATGGTGGGAACAACTGAGGGCGGGGACAAAAACAACAAATAGGAGCGCTTATATCAGAAATTTTAGATGCAGTCCTATAAAATTTGGTATTCATTTTCTGGCTGATATCGGACTAATATCCGATATCAGTATCGGATCAGGACATCCCCAACATACAAGTCCCTCCTTTCTCTTATTTCTGAATCCAAGTCCCCCCTTTGTCCGACTACAACATTTTGCTCAGAATATAATGAAAAAAGTTATAGAGCAAAATGATGAAAATAATGAGTGATTATGCATATTTTAAAAAAATATCACTTTGTAAATAAGTGGAATGAAACAGTATCTAGTGACTCATTAAGATATTTATTTGTATAATTTTTATAATTTATGGCCATCTCCCACCTGGTGTGGGACCAAGACTGACCCTTTTTTTCAGTTTATGTTCTAATCAAGATAATTTATTTAATATTATTTTTTTTATTATTTTATTTATTTATTTATTTATTTATTTATTTATTTATTTATTTATTTATTTATTTATTTTTTTTAGAATAAAAAAAAAAAAAAAAAAAAAAATCCATAGTTTTGTTAATTATCCACTTTCTCTATCTTTTGTAACTGCAGTTCAAAATTGTTTCATGACACTAAAATTCTGGACATCAACTCTCATAATTATTAATATTTCGACCATTAGTTCAAACACATGACGCACAACGTGCGACTGCGCGTTTACAAACAGACGCACATTGCCCACTTTGTTTCTTTGTCGGATTAGTAGTAGTGGAATGTACCAAGAGATTAGAAAAAAGGGGGGATGGGAACCAAGTATAAACGCGATAAAATCAGCTAATACCCAAAGAAAATACATGAAATGTGGTTTGTTACGATGTGGAAACAGATTATAGGGAATATAGTTTAAATGAAAAGCCCATTTCGGGAGGATATAGGATGAAAACCCCCCGCTGGGTATGGGTGGAGCGGTCGGGTGGACAGGGCTGATAGACGGAGGCTGCTGCACTCAGCCGATGGACCACCGCCGGTGATGATGTCTCCCTGCATGTGTGCTCACAATTTCATTCCCTGAGACGCATTTTAACACATTCACAGGTAAGACTTAGCATTTAAACCATCGTGTGCGTGTGTATAGTGGTATTTAACCGTGTACGTGCGCGTTTGTGTGTGCGGGGCGAGGGATGGGCACGCGCTGGCGGTTGTTACAGTGTATGATGAAACACCTCACATGGATGAAGGTGGGTGGGCGTCAGTTACAGACACAATACAGACATAACGCTCCTCTGTTTGTCATCCTCACCCTCCTGTTTTTCACACATCACACCTGAGTCATCGTTGGATTCAAGGAAAAACCACATCAGGATTTATTCAGGATTTATATTTCAATGTTGCCTATATACATTTAATTAAACGTTAATTATAGGTTAACATGTGTTTCCTCTGCATCACCGATGATCTTTATTATTATTATTATTATTATTATTATTATTATTATTATTATTATTATTATTATTATTATTATCCGGGCTGCGTTCATTGTATTGTATTTACCGACGGCCTTTACTTTCATCAGGCCAATCGTAAAGCGGCAAAAGACGTGTGTGTGTGTGTGTGTGTGTGTGTGTGTGTGTGTGTGTGTGTGTGCGTGTGCGTGTGTGTGTGTGTGTGTTAACCCACTATTGTCAAAGGCCGCATCATTCTCG
Source organism: Gouania willdenowi (assembly GCF_900634775.1). Lineage (NCBI taxonomy): Eukaryota > Metazoa > Chordata > Actinopteri > Blenniiformes > Gobiesocidae > Gouania > Gouania willdenowi. The sequence continues at coordinate 71,513,284 of NC_041049.1, forward strand.
CTGTATTTCTTTAAAAGGTTTTTGGAAGAAAGAAAAGCAGAGAATGAACAGAAGTGAAAGTGACACTCCCTTTGATTGTTTCCATTAATTATGTTCCATAATAGAGCCTGAATATGTTCAATATTACCCACTACCACAGGTGAAAGTAATGGATTACAAGTACTCACGTCACTGTAATTGAGTTGCTTTTATGTGTAGTAGTATATTCCTACATCAGTAATCTTACTTCTGTTTCAAAAGAAGTAAAGTAATTAGTTACATTTCTACACCTAACCGTTAATGAGTAAATTATATATTTTTGTTTTAAACTTATCAAAGGACATATTTGTGAAACTATATTTTTTTAAAAATGAAACGACCAGTCAACAATCTAATGCATGACATCACAGCCGACCAATCAGATTGAACGTTATGCCAGAATAAGAACTGCTCTTTATGTGGACTAAAATGAATAATGGAAATTTTGACAAACCTTTTATTTTATACAGATGTCTTTGTGGAAAATAAATCAAAATGTGTTCTCTACTACATGAGATGTTTACTGTATGCAAGGGAACTGTAGCAAGATTTATTACCAACAATAAACATGGAGGATGAAAGTAACTTAACTTTTGCTTTGAGTACTTTTTAAACCTCTGCCCATTACTCACTGTAAAAGCCCACTTAATGCTTATTTATATTTTTTCTCTATCGTTATCTTGGCCAATATCTATTATTTATTTTCCTTTCTGCATTTTTGTATTTAGCTTTATTGCTTGTTCTTTGTGTCTTTGGCTGCTGGAACATGTTAATTTCCAAACTGTGGGATAAAATAAAGTATAATGGAATCTAAAAATCTCTTATGAATTGTCATTATCACAAAATTAGATTTGCTGTGTTTTTCTCAATGAACTCCAGGAGACACGCAGTGTTTAGGTTTGTATGCAAATGCTTTGTCATCTCAATTATTTACAAGATAAGTAACTTGATATAGTCTGTAGCTTTGCTGTGTCAGAGCCCTGCTTTACGCCGTGGCCTATACCTTCAACAACAAAGCAATCATGTTGTGTTGCACATATTTTACAGTGTGCGTATCAAACTCAAGGTCCATGGAATAAACCATTCGCCCCAGAGAATGTCACATGCAGCCCTCTGTCTATTTTGCGTGGCCCCAAAAGTGAATTCACAAACTAAATCTAAAAACACACAAAATGACAGAATAATACTAAAAATGACAATGAAAATGCACAAAATTACCATAAAAAACACACAAAAGCCTTTGTTCTGTCCTGTATTAATGTTTAGATCATTAGTCATTATTAGGTTTTACATGATCAGAATTTTTGGGCCGATCACCCATCGCTGATCAGTGAGTTTTAAAAAAAAACAATCACCGATCCGATCATATAAATTCAGGTTGTTTTTTTAGGTATCGATCAAGTTCCTTTGGTACTACCTGATACAGATTCACAAAAATCAAACGCCGCCTTGTGACTGTGACAGAGTGGAAGAATTTCCATGCAGGACTTGAACATAACATTTGTTGTGTGTGTGTGTGTGTTGGTTTTTCTACCCTGGTGGGGTCCACCTCCTGAAATATCACTCACGCCGTGGGGACCGATTTTCCCCGTGGGGACCAGTGAGTGTTAGATGTTTCAAGTGATTTGTGTTCCCTTAAATTTTTCATGATTTTAGAAGTTAAAATCAGATCTGTATGACCTTCAGAAAGGGTGGATCCCATAAGACACCATTCTGTCATTGGTCCTCACGGTGTGATAAAAACGGGTGTGTGTGTGTGTGTGTGTGTGTGTGTGTGTGTGTGTGTGTGTGTGTGGCCCTTTAACTGCAAATGAATGTGCTGGTCGCTCGACCATGTGCAGAGTGAGGGAGCGTGTGAGACCGGAGCAGATTGATTATGAACTGTACGCCGTTTTTAGTGATTGGCAAAATAAACGTTGCAGCTGTTGAATTAAACCGGAATCCCATGTCATACTCAATAACTGCTGTGAAGCGAGGGCGTTAACCCTCAAGCTGAAGTTAGCTTTAACTACAGAGAGTTGGAGATGAAGCTGTGGAGACAGAACACACTAGAACTACATTAAGCCACCATTAGCATTAGCATTAGCATTAGGAGAAAACACATATTTCCTGACTGTGGGCTCACAAAACCCACTGTTGCTTTTAGTCGTAATAGTATATTTACTTAATTTATCAACACTGAATGTATGTATGTACAATACCGGAGACATTTTGATGACATCATCATTTCATTTTATTGAGCCCCATCAGCTCCTGACTTATTCTGCCTGGGGTCATTAACTGTGAACGTTTGCCACTTCTCTTAGTATTAGTGTTTGGGTTGGACAAACTCTCCTACTGATTCTGTTCAAAACAGCATCATCTCCATAAAGAGATGATGCTGTTTTGAACAGTTTGAGAGTCTTTCAGAGCCTAAGGTGTGTGTACATATAATACATAAAATAAGGGTGTTTGACTTCAATTTTCACAGAATGGATGTGATACAGCAGGATAATAATAATAGATAAATAAAGAAAAGCATATTTGGTAATCTTCTCATTAAAGATACTCATCTTCAAAAGGGACAAGAGGTGTCAAACTTTTCTAGTCCTACCCACCCATTATTTATTTAATAATGTAGTGAAAATACAAAATGTCCCCTAAAGTAAAGTACAGATACTACAAAATATTACTTAAAGGGCCTATGTTACCAGTGACGTGCTGTGACCACTAGGGTTGGGTAGGCAGGGCGTCGCAAATGGAGACCACCAATGTCAATTTCATATGTTTCTGCTGGCAAGTGTTAATTCAATTAAATTCAACTTTATTTGTATAAAGCAATTTACAACAAAGTCATCTCAATACACTTATCAAAATATAAAATTCATAATAAGAAAGAAAAAACCCAACATGATCCACATGAACAATTATTTATCATCTAATAAAATCAACATCATAAACACCATTAAAGAAACATAAACAATTATTTAATATAGCCTCCATACTCTCCCAACAACATATATCTCATGACACGACAGCACTTCTGTTGTTTGTGTTGGAAACACAGAAACATGGAGAAAATAACAATAACAACAACTCAGAACATCCATTCACTGTAGAAAGTACCAACAATGTTCTGACCTTACCTTTGCTGAAGGTCTGGTAGCTCAGGTGTTGGTCTCCATCTTTTAAAAGCTGTTGTTTTTCCTCAAAACAAAGTTTCTTTATCGTCTCTAGCGCTGTCATCATGACTGTAGTGTTATCCCGCCCACTAGCTAGAGAACGTAGCAGCAGCCACGCTGGATCAATTCACTAATGCACTGTGAACGTACGTATAGCATTTAGCATAGCACGGTTACGTCCAAAGGCAGCGGTTACGTCCAAAGAGAGCTGCCTTTGGACGTAAATGGTTTTCATCTTGGGGAACTGACTGAGCATGTGCAAACACATAAAAACATGCTATGGAAACAGAGGCAGTGCAGCAATGTGCTTTTCGAAGAGGGTGTGGTCTCCTCCTGGCTCCTCCTCCTGCCTTACAGTGGAGTGAGACTGTCCAGCATCTCTACCGTACCAGGAAATAGCAATGTTTAGTTATTTAGGCTATGAAATGCACAAAATGCTGTAGGGATGTAACGATTAATCGTAAGGCAGTTAAAAATCGATTCATAGGTATCACAGTTGATATCGATTTTCTGAAAATTGAATTGCAGTACCAGTTAATATACCAATATAACACAATAAGTAAAGACTAACATGTATAGAATTTAACTATTTTAGGTGCAATTAATTTGTTATAGATGTATCATTGTAGCTCTTCAGTGAAAAATAAATGCTCTGTTCTATCAATAGGTGGCGCTAAGTAGCAGAATGAGGCTGCACTGTGACAATGTGTCTGTCTGAAATCTCTACTTTATCTTTGCAGATTTCTGCGTAATGTTTATGATGTTTGTCATATAGAAAATTAAAATGATAAATGAAGTTTGATGAAATAAGAACATTTATACATTTACTGGCTACCATGTAACCAAGGTTTTCCTTTTCTTCTCCACAGATATTTGGTAATAATGAAGAACACTCCCTAATCACACAACTGCCACTAATATATTTGAATCCTAATTTTTTACTCTTAAAAACACCTAAAAGCCTTCAAAAACATCTGTTTGTTCAGTCAAAGTTCTTAGAATAAAAAAAACATCATTTACAGACTTTAGGTCTCACTTTCACAGTCTGACAATCCAAAAGAAGACATTCCACCACCCCTCGCCCCTTGTTTGCATTATCAAATGCCCAAAAACGGCAAGGCCGTCAAGAGAGAACTTGACGACGATGTTACCGAGTCTGTCAAAGACCTGCTGTCCAACGAGGATGCTTGTGACGATTCCTTCAAGAAGAGCTCGCTGATCGTTGACAACCAGGCGGGGGAAGGGAAGGACTGCGACGTGGAGGAAGGGGCTTCCGATGGCGAAGAGGAGGAGCGCCCGGCCTGGAACAGCAAACTCCAGTACATCCTCGCTCAGGTCGGCTTCTCCGTTGGCCTGGGCAACGTCTGGAGGTTCCCTTACCTGTGTCAGAAGAATGGAGGGGGTGAGTTAGAGCTTTAATCTACTGCTGCCTTGGGTACCACAAGCACCATTTTAAAGTCTGTGTAAAGCAAATTCAGCCATTTTCTTCTAAACACATTAAATAGATCATAAATGTTTTCCTTAAAACATGTAAAAAGCCATTTAACCATTTATAATGTAATTATGGAGCTCGGTTTCATAAACTGTTTCATATTTCTGTGTTCAGGATTTAATGGGCGGGTCAAAAATCATATCCAAAAATCAGTCAAAATGCACTAAAATGTCTGGCACTGAATGAGTTAATGTCAGGTCTACAAATGAATTTTTTTTCCAGTTCCTAAATTTGCTCAGATGTCTTTGAACAAACGCTTTGCACCAGAGTAGATTTGTTAGGTTCCAGTTTGATTCTGTAAGTTATAAACTAGACTATACTGTTTATACTGTTTATACTGTTTATACTGTCGCCACACAAAAATATAAACTGTGCATGTATGTTTCACTCACAACAAGAACAGAGTTATACAGTTACTCCAAGAAACATTCTCTACATTGACTTCCTGTAAAGTTTATCATTTTCTTACAAATCTACTAAACTGACAATCATTTCTCTCCTTGATTTGTCTGCTCATACTTCCTGTCTTATCTCACATATACTTCCTGCATTCATGCCACGTCACCTGACGACTGAATCTTATCACCAACCAATGTATTTAAGGCTTTTAAAACTCATAGTTTGTTGATTATAAGGGAGTGGTAATGCTTCAACAAATTACTTTTTAGATCTATATATCTATTACGTTTATGAATCCAGATCAGGTAGGACAAACTTATCTTAATCTTTCTTTTACTTATTTGTTTTATAATATTATACATATTATGTATTGTCTTTCATGTGCTTATATTTAAAAATGGATTAGTTTGTTTGGTCTTGTTGACTGTAGATTACATGACATCCTTTGAACACATGCATGTGTGGAAATAGCAAACCCTCTCTACAAACCAGCTAGCACTTCCTTTTAGCTTCTTCACTATGACTAGCGTACTCTGTGTGTTGCAATGACATCTAACACTGGAAACATTCATCTGTTATCTCTGAAACCATGTCTACATGTCAGCATGTCCTCACAATGCAAAGGCAACGCTGTGGATGTCTAACTCTCAAATATTACACTATCATCACATTTTAATGATAACATAAGTCATTTAAAAATAGAAAAAATACTGTAACTACTGTAATCTGAATGTTAAGATTTAAGATTGAAAGTTATTACCTGTAATGATATTTTTTTTACAGAGTTTTAACTCAATCTTCTCAGACAAATATTAAGAAAATACAAAAAGCAAAGCTTATGATATTGTTTGATTAAGATGATTAGGATTGAGAAAGCATTGCTGAGCTCACACTGCAGACACACATTCACAAACACTCTGATGCAGAGTTTGGATCATAGAAGAGTCCAATAAGGTGTGAAATGTAGCTACAGTGGATTATGTTAATCCTGTGACTACGTGTAGTAAGAAGATTAAATGAAAGCGTGAGAGTCGTTGTTGAACCCTTAGAGAAGTCGACCCATGTTGTCACTGTATGTATGGGTGTGTGTTTACATGTTAATGTTAATGTGTGTGTGTCAGTGGAATCACACACTCCCCCCCACCCCACTGTGCTCAGCTGTAATTAGATTAAATGACTGGTCTCCATGTGAGTCTGTGTGAACACAAACTGTAACCATTTCCTCTGATCATCCACTCACCAGATATTAAATAGACCATTATTATTTATTATTATTCTTACAAAAAAGTGATTGCATTTGTTCAAAAACTCATGAAAATTTAAACACATATCAGGACTTATGAAAAATGTGATATTTTGGGGGAATTGCACATGTGAATGGCAAAATGACTCAATGGCGCCCCCTTGAAAATGGGGCATCATCACTGTGGAACTTCTACAAAATTCTGACATCATCATGCTCTATAGTGATGACATCATCATCACAGACTTCACACATTCATATTTTTGTTTTAAACATACATGTTTATTTGGTTGTGTTATTAAACAATCTTGACAATAAAGTTGAATGTTTATAAATATTCCTCTTAGCAGCCTGTTCACTAGGATGATGTGCTACGTTTATGGAAGTTATTAACAGTTTGTAGAGCTAATAGATGCTAATTAATTATAGCAGCTTTCATTTGTATTCCAAAAAAAATGAGTCATGGTTTAACCCAACTGTCATTCATAGTCATAGCGCCACCTATTGGTAAAAGGAAATCATAGACATTATATTTGCACAAAACAATGCAGGAAAGTTTGTGATATAATCCTTGAAAAAAATCAGCTACGTCTCAACACTTTAACATTTCTGCCACACCCCAACATCAACACACCTCAACGTGCATCACGTACAGACGTGTGTGTGGTTGCTAAGGCCTGTTCATCACTGCTTACAGCTTTAATTTTATTTCTTTTTTTATGATCAGTAAAAAACAGCAGATTAATGTTAGATTAAACTCAAATAACTATAAAATAATTTAAAAACAACTTTCTGAAAAGTCACATTTCAAACTATGAAGAACAATGAAGCAGCTTGTTTAGGAGGTGAACTTGAAGATGCTTGGTGTCTGTGTCTAGGTGGGGGCGAGGCTATTGTTACCCCCCGCGTTGTTCTTCTTCATCAGAGGAAATCCTACTTCCCAATCAAGAACAATCAAACAATCACATTTTGCACAAAGGTCCAGTCCCATTGCAGCTTGTCTCAGCTGTAAAAACAGGACAATAGTCCTAACGGTGGCGGTACAGTAAACCTCTAATGTGAAAAAAAAATAGATTTCTTCTGCAAATTATAAATCAATTACTTTGTTTTTTTGTCATTTCTCATTTTTGTTTGACTGACACCAGACTGTCCTACACAAACTATCCATGCTGATTTTTGATTTATCAAAAATTGAGGATCAGAATTTTATCTCAATAACTGAATTTATTTTTTATTTTTTTTACAGCAATTTGATTTTTGCTCTCATGTGAACAATTGGAATCAATGCAAAAACAACATCAGTTTTTAACTGATGGAGCCAATAAATCATTGTTTAAAGAATACTATCAACATCTTCTAGAAGCAATATGCGTATTTTTAGAATTTTTTTTTGAAATACTGAATTTTTGAAAGCCGTTTGAAATCTACCTTTACACGGTAACGGTTGCTGCCTTGTTTTATCTAAAATTGTGTGGCCCAGACCATTACTGCACAGCAACTATAGTTTGGAGTCTGGTTTTTTATACAGTAGCAAGGATTTTTTATTTAAAAAAAAAAAAAAGAGGAAGACATTTATCATGAACATTTCTGGCTGGTACCTCCTCACATATTAATAGTTTAGGATGTTTCTCTTCTTCAGAAAAAACAAAGAACAAAACAAATTGTTCATTTTATTTGTTTTTGAATTAGTTCCACAGTCTTACTTTTGCACATGCTGTCAAAACAGGGTATTCGTAAATAAATGTATTTTATGACCAGTTATGCCTTTTTATTCTAATTGTTGTTTTTGCTTACTGTGAGAGAGGCAAGCATTAATTCTGTAAGACAACACAGTCAAAGTAAATGTGTATTTATTTCAAAAACAACCCTAAGCATAGTAAGATGATGTAAAAATATTAAAATAATTGTTTACTGTGTGGAACTGAAAGATCATCATTCAGAGATTTGTTTACAGCCTTTATAACCTGGTGTAGAAAAGAACCCTGTATTTCCCACTTTGATGAACTTAATTTCATGCAATCGTGCAGAGGGGGAAACTATTTTAGGAAAATATGCAGACATGAAGAAAATCCTCTCGTCTTCTTCCTGAAAGTAGCATCAAAGCGCGTTTTCTTTTCAAAGGAAGCTGTCGAGGTTTATAAAAGACAAAGGTGAAGGAAAGGGCGTGTTGTTTTATACTGACTTACCTGATTTAGATGCATTATTATTATTATTATTATTAGAAACACAAACACACAGAGCTTTAAACAGAAGAACACACATACAGTACACAAACATTTTGTTCTTCAGTGTTCTGAAGAACACGCTAATCAAGGCCAACAAAGAAAAGAAAAGCAGGAAAAGAGGCGTAAATATCTCAGGAGATGAGATTAACTAAGAAGGTTTACACTCATGATGTGACAATACTTCTGTTAGCTCCTAAAATCTTTATTCTAACAGGAAATTCAGACATTTTGTCGCAGTCAACTTACAGTTTAGTTTCCCATCAGTACTTTGGTCACAAGTCATTTTTTCACACGTTTCTAACCCACATGATTACAGCCGTTCTCATTGTTAGTCATGCATTCTGAAACCTTAAGTTTAGAAAGCAATGCAGTGTCTGTCAAGTAATCCCACTGTAATTAAAATAATCTTAGACTTTGGCAGACTGTCTGCCCAACACACCATGGGGTATGTGAGGTGTGTTTAACTAGTTTCAGATGCTTTTTAAAGGTAATGTGTTTTATCAGGTATACGTATAACAACGTGTGTCAGACATTTTGAATGCAGAGGAGGAAGTGAAAATGTTAATCTGATGACCTGGTTTTTAAGGAGCCTACTTGGTGCCGTATCTTATCCTGCTGGTGCTGATCGGAATCCCGCTCTTCTTCCTGGAGCTGGCAGTAGGCCAGCGAATCCGCCGGGGCAGCATCGGGGTGTGGAACTACATCAGCCCTCGACTGGGAGGCATCGGCTTTGCCAGCTGCGTGGTGGGTCCCACTGTCAGCCTTCATTTACAAAATGAAGCTTTTTTTACCCCAAATAGTTTGAAAACAACGTTCCCTTAAAGACACTGTTAGCAGTTACTTTGATAAATACAGTAGATATGATTTTTCTATTCATTCTTAAAGGGCTAAATGAAAAAAGATCAATTGATCATCGTTACTGTGTTTGATGTTGTCCTTATTTCTTTGTTGTCTAAATAATTAATAATTTAATTTAAGAAAGTTGTAATGATTAAACCTTTATAAACTCAAACTTAGTAACTAGGATGTAAATGACCAGTTTCATATGATAGTGATTCTTTGGACAACATCACAAATCGATTGTGATTGAATTCATGGGCCTTTGATTGATTTATAATTTTATATACCAAAATTATATACCAATATTATATACCAATATTATATACCCATAATATATACCCATATTATATACCCATAATATATACCCATATTATATACCAATATTATATACCCATAATATATACCCATATTATATACCCATAATATATACCCATATTATATACCAATATTATATACCAGTATTATATACCAATATTATATACCCATAATATATACCCATATTATATACCCATAATATATACCCATATTATATACCAATATTATATACCAATATTATATACCCATAATATATACCCATATTATATACCCATAATATATACCCATATTATATACCAATATTATATACCAGTATTATATACCAATATTATATACCCATAATATATACCCATATTATATACCCATAATATATACCCATATTATATACCCATAATATATACCCATATGATATACCCATATTATATACCAATATTATATACCCATATTATATACCCATAATATATACCCATATTATATACCCATAATATATACCCATATTATATACCCATAATATATACCCATATTATATACCAATATTATATACCAATATTATATACCCATAATATATACCCATATTATATACCCATAATATATACCCATATTATATACCAATATTATATACCAATATTATATACCCATAATATATACCCATATTATATACCAATATTATATACCCATATTATATACCCATAATATATACCCATATTATATACCAATATTATATACCAATATTATATACCAATATTATATACCAGTATTATATACCAATATTATATACCCATAATATATACCCATATTATATACCCATAATATATACCCATATTATATACCCATAATATATACCAATATTATATACCAATATTATAAACCCATTTAACACAATTAAAACAATAGGTTATATTTCACCTAAAGCTAGAAATAAAATACCAAGCAAATTTGATGTTTTGATAGGTTTCAGACATTTAAATGAAAATGTTGATCAATGGTTTGAGTTTCCATCCATTTCTTTGGATCATTTCTTAACCAATCAATATGTATCGTTCCAGGTCGATGGATCATTACAATCCAAGTAGAAACTAAATAATATAAATCACAGATTTAAGGTAACTTTAATCACAGCAGGGGCCACTATGATATGATTGTCTGATCCAAGGACCTCCACCAAGTACAGCCCGAGTACTGGGTGGGACATACACACAATGCACCTCCCTACCACTACTACATTACCCATAAGCCACTGCGCTTAAAGGAGCAGGCTCAGGCACTGCTCCTATTCTCCTATTTTTTGTTATTTTCTAATTTTTGGTAATTCAGAACATCATTAAAAGTTCATCACGTGTTCCTTGTCCCATTATCAACATTTCCTGAAAATTTCATCCAAATTCGTTTGTAACCTTGGTCCTCATTAGTACCAAGCTGAACATAATACAGGAAAGAACAAAGGTTCTTGTCTATTTATCTTCTTCTGTGTTCAAACTGACAGTTGTCCATGTCAGATGTAAATGAAACCTTGAGTGACATGTTTGTTGTTAAATGTATACAGAACGTAGAAATGGAGGTTTCTGTAGGTGTTCATTTGTAGTAACGTTACAGTCAATAACACTTACTCTGCTGCAGGTCTGCTTCTTCGTGGCTCTTTACTACAATGTCATCATCAGTTGGAGTCTCTTCTACTTCTCCCAGTCCTTCCAGCAACCATTGCCCTGGCATGAGTGTCCGCTCATCAAGAACAAAACCAGTACATGTGAGTCCGTTACTGGTTTGATGGTCAGAGCTTCAGTGTTCTTACCTTGTTCTGACCTTCTTCTCCTCAGTCGTGGTGCCAGAATGTGAAAAAAGCTCAGCCACCACTTACTACTGGTACCGCGAGGCTCTTGACATCTCAGACAGCATCTCTGAAGGTGGGGGGCTCAACTGGAGGATGACCCTGTGCCTGCTAGCAGCTTGGTCCATGGTTTGTCTTGCTATGATCAAAGGAATCCAGTCATCTGGGAAGGTAGGGAGAAGTTCATTAGTCTACAGCTACTGTGGAACTAATGCTTTGTATAAAGAATGGAACTCCATCCTTTTTTACCCTCAAGTGACCAGAACACGAGACGATTTCTCTTTGAAATCTTCTGACACACACGGATCTCAAAGTGCTCAGAGGTGATCACCGTCATGTGACTCGACAAATCTTTCTAATGATTGGGCCTCAGATAGGTTTACGGATGCTCATGTGATCTCTTGTGGGATTTCTGGCTCCACTTGCCTTAGCTTAGTGTAACAGAGCTGACAGTGGTGTGACCACCATCTGAAAGGATTAGCTCAGTGGCTAACGGTTGTCAGTGGCCACGTTTACATGGGAGCGTTAATTCCTCTTTAATTCAGAATTAAAGATAATTCCTCTGTAAACACTATATTCCTAATGCTAATTCAATTTTGAACTAAACTTAAATCTGAATTAGGTCGCAGGTTTATTTATTTATTTAAATAATTAATCTTTCTTATAAACACTTACAGTAATTCCTCTTTAAGTTAATTCCAGTCGTTCTGCGCATGCGCGACTTCTCGTGATGACGCGCTGGTGACGACATAATCCAAGATGGCGGCCCAGACTAGAGCAGAGACTATTTATTTAAGAGCCTTAGAAGACATGGATATAATATGGAAGCATAAAGGTGCAGACATTCACACAAAATCATGAACTTATTAAACACACGGAGATCTGCAAATGGAACAGGTTTCATCAGACGGTGATACTAAAACCTGGAGATGGAATAAACACGTCCCCGTACTGTATGTATAGGCTGTAATATCACCAGTTTATCATTGTACCAGTTGTTAGAGCTACTATGTTTTACCAGGGAGTAAATATTTATTCCTGGTTTTTGTTTTATTTACCGGTGATTAGTTCATATCTCCTTCTGTTCAGCGAACCAAAGTGAAACCGTGTGTTATTGTTGAGCTGCTGCTTCAAAACTAAATCAAAATAAAAGTGAAAACAGTTCTAATGTGGTGTTCTGTGTTACAGCTGACAATAAAAGGTTTGTTGTGTTTTTTCTGATAGACGTGATACGTTACGTTCTCCTCCTGTCCAATCAGAGCCTTCGATACCCCCAGACCTAAAGCTGAAATAAATAAAGTCGAACAAACTGGTTTTCCATGGAAGCCTCAATTTAGAGTTACTATTACCATGTAAACAATTAAAAATACATTATGTAACTGTAGCCATTCACATGTTAAATCCACCCTGCCCTTTATCTTTATTTTGTGGATGTGATCGTTATTATTTTTACACTTTAATGCGTCACATGACAAACATTGCTGGTGATTTCCAGAGCTTCTCTGCCCCCTACAGGCCAAAACTGTACTGAACCGTTAAAAACCTGCTTTTAGGCTAAAAGAATATTTAAAAAATTGAGCCCAGGATGTTTAACGTCTTTCAGAGCTAATCCTTTTAGCTACTTGACGATGGCTGTAACAGGGCGGTTGTCATGGTAACGTAGTATTGATCGTCCTACCCTCAAAGCCGTTTATTTTTATGTGAATCTAACATTTTATAAATAATTTTGAATAACTATTCTCAAATGAAAAGCTACTAGCTTTCACAGTCTGTTTTCACTATTAAATGTTGAACTTTCTTCAGCATTGTTTGTAAAATGTGGAGATGGAACTGAGATCTTCTGCCTTCTACAAGCAAAATAACCAATATGTTCAGAGCAATACAGTTATTATTTATTAATAAAGTTAACTCTTGCCTTGTGTGCACTCCTTCTATGAAGACACACTTTGAATGATTATTGTCAATAGGCTTTTGTGTAAAGTTAACAGATTTTACAGGTAAAAGTACATTAGAATTTTACCATGAGGTGACGTCACTGAAAGAAAACAATAAAATCAAATAAAATTCCAGCTCAGTTTTGGAGCTTTTGAGCCCCAATGTAAAATGTGACTTCATAGCAGGTAACAACAACAACAACAACAAGCCACTCATCTCCATCTAAATGTACTTTTCCCTCTGAGTGTTTGTTTGGCTCAGCCACAGTCAAAGCAAGATGGATGCTTTTATTTTTTAATAACAGAACTTAAACTGTGATTCCTCTGAGATTTACAGCGCTGAACACTTTGTGTTGAGCTCTGATCTGTAACTACTACGGTTGGTTGTATCGATGCTGTTCTATCAGAAGAGTTAATAGACATAAGTTCTAATCAACTGAGCTAATTAGCCTGAAGTCATCCAAACCACCCAAGCTGCCTCTGATTGTACAGTTACAGACAGATGGTCGTCCTCCTGCGACCCTGTGGGTGGGTATTAACTTTCCCTGGACGTGGGGCCGCCTCGAGGTGTGTTTGAAGTTTAATCAGCAGTGTGTGATACAAAAGAATATTAATGCCCTCCCCTCTCACATGCACACAAAAGCCCTTTTCCAAGGAATAACCCTACTGTGTGTGTGTGTGTGTGTGTGTGTGTGGTAAAAGGGGATCACACCATTTGGTTGCCATGGTAATACGCGCTCTTTTGGCTTGGCTTGATTGTTGAGTGTGGTTTGAACAAAAACAGGGAGAAAAATCTCTGGTATTTCTTGTGAGCGATGCTGGATTTAAGGAAACACGTTTAATAACTACAATTATTGATAAGAGTATAATATTAAAAAACGTTGAGACTTGAAGAGTTTAATACTTAATGTACTGACATATCCTCCCCCCCCCCATAAAAGCCCATAAAATCAATTACAGTACTGTGAGTACTTGTAATCCATTATTCTCACCTCTATTGTTTGGGGTTCTTCTTTTAAACATAACCAGTCAAATAAAATGAGTGTTTACATGTAAAAAAGGTAAACATTAAAAATGAAAACCTTTTAATAATGGATTAAATCCTCAGGACTTTTCTCTCTATTGAGAATATCAACACAATCCTCTGAACCACAAACACACTCATGACTCAGTCCCAAACAAACAGACAGCTGGCATCTAAAGCCCCACAATGCACTGCAGCACCCCCACACACCAGGGGTCCACTGGGAAATGAACGGGACAGGGCGTAGGGAGGCGGACCCTCTGATCAGTGTGATGATAGACTTTGTGTTTTCTTCCAGGTGATGTACTTCAGCTCTTTGTTCCCGTATGTGGTGCTGATCTGCTTCTTGGTGCGAGCGTTGCTCCTGAAAGGTTCCTTTGATGGGATTCGTCACATGTTCACACCCAAGGTAACGCAGCACCAAGAGAAATCTGCAGGATAAAGTTAACTTTATTTGTCTCTGAGTGGGAGAGAGTGCCTCTGCATATAATATATACTGTAAAAAATACATACAGTATATAAATCAACAGCACTGTTGTATTTAATGACATTTACTTCCATATAAGTTCATTTATTTCCAGATAAAAGCTATGTACACACTAGTTAAAGCAAACAATACTAAGTTATTTACTACTTTGTGTTGAATAGAAGCTTCAAGTAGAAAGTTTTACAAAGTCATTCTCAAATATTGGAAAAATATGATGGAATGTGATTCCTTGGAACGTGAAAGAGGAAAATTAACCCTCTTTGTTTACTTTGTCTCTGTAACTTCAAATAATGTCACAACTCAAAAGGCTCCACTCTGTTCCTCCATTGGCTGGCTCTAACGTCAATGAGCCAATAACGACTCAAGTCAGGGAAACATGTCACCATGGAAACAAGGCAGTCAGTCTAGTCACCCACTGTCTGTCTGTAGCGTCTGCCCTTAAATCATCCATAAAACACACCAGCAACAACATGTAGTGACTCAGCGTGTGAGCTGGGATTAGGAAAGACGACACATGGAGGGAGAGGCAGAAACAGGAAAGGGCGGAGCAGAAACAGGAATGGGCGGAGCAGACCAGAGCTCCTGGAAGGCTTAGAACACGACTTTAAAGAGTCTGGAACCAAAACAAACTGAGACTGAATTAGAATCAATCCAAATATTTTGATCATATCACATATTTTCAGTGTGTACGTTATAAATACACATAGGGATGTGATCCTCACGCCTGTATTGGATATAAAGTGTTTTTTTAACTATACAGTATCTATTACGTAAGGTTGGTGACCCTGATATAAACATTACATTTATTCTTAATGATGATGTGTATGGTGTTGTGCTTCCAGTTGGAGATCATGTTGGAGGCCAAGGTGTGGCGTGAGGCGGCCACGCAGGTTTTCTTTGCGTTAGGCCTCGGCTTTGGCGGCGTCATCGCCTTCTCTAGCTACAACAAGCGCGACAACAACTGCCACTTTGACGCCGTCCTGGTGTCTTTTATTAACTTCTTCACCTCCGTGCTGGCAACGTTGGTGGTGTTTGCTGTGCTGGGCTTCAAAGCAAACATCATGAACAACAAATGTGTTTCTCTGTGAGTCCAACCTTCACTGCAATAACGATACTAGATTCTTCACTGTGGGCCCTTTCATTACTTGTTCGACCAATCGAGGACTTTTCTTCTCGTGTAGGAACACAAACAGGATCGTGGCTTTGTTGGGGAATGGGATTGAATCCAGTCTGATTCCACACCACATCAACCTCACTCAGGTCAGTGAGGTCAGCGCAGACGACTACCACAAGATGATCGAGATTATCCGAGGAGTGAAGGAGGACGACTACGACAAACTGGGACTGGACACATGTAGCATTGAAGATGAGCTCAATAAGGTCTATGATTTAATGTCTCACTGAGCTGAGCTAATGCTAACCTAGCCACTGTTGTTTCCTCTCTACCAACAGGCGGTCCAAGGCACAGGCCTGGCCTTCATTGCCTTCACAGAAGCCATGACTCACTTCCCAGCTTCTCCTTTCTGGTCCGTCATGTTCTTCCTCATGTTGGTGAACCTCGGCCTCGGCAGCATGTTCGGAACCATCGAGGGGATCCTCACGCCGCTGATTGACACCTTCAAAGTCCGGAAGGAGTTTCTGACAGGTTAGATTAAGGATGTGCCAAAATATCGATACAACTATATATCACAAGGTTTCGTCTAATGGTTCGTTATCCAATCACTGGCCAAATATCAATATTTATTTATATATTGTTTTCCTTATTACACAAGTTAAATATAGGGCTCTATAAAATCCATGTTAACGGAATCGCGGAGAGAATCAAATGGACAGAATCGGCATCAAATGCATCACCGTGAGGCACGGAACATTTTTTATAGGGAAGTTTCTAGGGAGCGCTCATTAGATGCCCCGCCCTCCCTCCTCCCATCTTAGCTGCATTAAACTCCGCCCAAACCACCTGAAACACCTTCTAAACTGCCAAAAACTACGCAAATCATCAGTGACTCCTAAATACAGAGCTGACCATTCATGTTGCTGTGCCTGTGAAACTCTGAGTGTTAACATCTCATCAGAGCGACAGAAGGTCCGTGGGAAAAGTTGTGTTTTGTTGTGGACGACACATCAATGCCAGAATAATGCACTGACTGAAACCTTTATTTTTCATATGCAGTGAAATTTTCCAGTTTTCATCAAACAAGTTCATTGTGTTTGTTAAGCAGCACTGATAAATATATATGTTTATATATATTATATATGTCTATGTTTACAGAGAAGTTGATAATATTAGCACTGAAATGATTATTTTCTGTATTCTTGTTTTTAATGATTTAAAGTTAACAACAATATTTTGGTGAAGCATTATTTTGTCTCAGTCTTAAAGACTTAAACATAACACAAGGTCATGTGATCAGTGTGTGTGTGTGTGTACACATTGTTTTACTTCCTGTGAAATGGATTCAGTGCAGTCGATAAATTCTGAATTTCTTCAGTGACACAGATATTGAAATTTTCCACGATATATTGATCACCTCTGTATCCTGATGATATTGTTAATGTGGGCAAAAATATTGCGATGTCCTATCGCGAGGTGCCTGGTGATACACACACACACACACACACACACACACACACGCTCACACTTAAAACCGTTGCTATCTACTAAAATGTTGTGTTTGAGTGTTAAAAACAGCATTTTGACAAAATCTAAGCATTCTGTGTCATAGCTACTGTATCTGTACAGTAAATATGAGAAAATAATCAATTTGGTGAATAATTGGACTTTGGGATTATTGATTGCCTTTTACTTTTGTTGATGCGTCCATGTACATGATCTCAGAATCAGAAATACTTTGTGTATCTTAGGGGGAAATGACTTGTGTTACAGAGAAATATTACAATAAAAATAATAAAACGTACAGTACATCTCCATGGGTTGATCAAGGAAGCAAAGCCTGTTTCCTATTGGCTGATAGATGTCTGATACTTCATTTTAAAGCTGATATTGCCTGATGAAGATAACATTTCATAATGTTGTGCATCCCTAGATTTATTGATGTGTAAGTCACGTGTCGTCTCCATGATGTGGTTAAAGGTTTAATTCATTATAGAAACATTTTTAAAGGATAGAAATGATAGAAAAATAAATAAAGTGAGACTTCCTGCTCCTTTCTTACAGTCGGCTGCTGTTTGCTGGCGTTCTCCATCGGTCTGTTGTTTGTTCAGCGCTCGGGGAACTACTTTGTGACCATGTTTGACGACTACTCCGCCACCTTACCTCTGCTAATCGTGGTCGTACTGGAGAATGTTGCTATCGCCTGGTTTTACGGGATCGATAAGTACGAGCACAACACTCACCACGTACTTCACGTCTTCTGTTTCAGAAGAACCATCTGACACGTGGCTGTTCTGCTCATTTGTTGCTCTTCAGGTTCTTTGAAGACTTGAAGGACATGTTGGGCTTCACTCCGTACCGTTTCTACTACTACATGTGGAAGTACATCACCCCCATCCTGCTGCTGGTCCTCCTCTGCTCCAGCTTCATCCAGCTGGCCATGACTCCGCCCAGCTACAGCGCCTGGATACAGGAAGAGGTGAAGTTCTCCATCCACAGACACTGGATAGAAACAATCATGTGATGCTCGTTAATAAAATAATAAGCGTTACTAACGGATCCACATGTGATTCTAACACAAGCTAAACATCTGTCTGACATCTTTGTTTTTACATACGTTTATTTAAAGTAAGCAGATGTTTTTGTCACTTTTCTAATTTTTTTTATTTTGACTTAAATATACAATTATACTGTACAAAACACAGTAATGACAATAATTATTCTCTATATCTACCCTTTGCCTGTACATTACATCACTAATGTAACATATCCTAGAGGAATAGTTTAACTTCCCAAATAAGATCCATATCCTCCTATATTTATACAGTAACTCCTCCAACATCACATTTAATGACTTTATTCCCTCTCTCACTTTATTCTGTGTCACCATGAATACAGTCTACGTGTAATATGTATGTTTGTATTTGCTTGTGTGTATGAGTTTGTGTATTTATGTTTTAAGTTTGTATTTTTTTGTTCATTTGTCTTTTGATCAAAGTTCATATATCAAAGTTTAATTGTGCATTTTGTGTTTATTTGTTAGGCCTTATTCTAAATTCCTTGTTTGTTCCTTAGTTTCACCTTTAATGTTGTTTTTTTTTTTCATGTGTTCTGAATAATTAGATAAAATAAAATGAACAGGAAGTAACGAGCAAAGTATCCAGTGTTAAAACTAGGGATGTAACGATTCACTCAACTCCCGATACGATTCGATTCACGATACTGGGTTCACGATACGATTCTCTCACGATTTATTTTACAAAATGGGACTGTAGACAATACTGTACTATTTTCCTTTTATTTTTCATTGTCAAAAGAATCCCTTGATAAACTATTCAAAACAATGCATTTTAACTAAAAATAAACCTTGAATGAAATAAACAAAGGAATAATACAAATGAAAATGAAGCCTATTAATTTAAATTCTGGTTCTATAATAAACAATGCAAAACTGCATAATAGTTGTTTTTCTTTTTAAAAGTGCAACTGAAAATGTATTTTGTGCCTTAACAATTGGACTTTTAAAAAAAAAAATTTACGTCATATTTGTTTGGACCAGCAGAGGGCGCTGGTAACCCAGTGGTCGGTTGGCATGCAGATATCTTGCAGTGAAGAAGAGAAGCTATGCTAGCAGACAGAGCTAATAGAAAAACGTGACTATTACAGATATTCTTTCGGTGCTAAAGGGGTAATGAATCATTTATTAACATATTTAAGAGTAGAAGGCAGCCAGAAAGAAAGTATTAGCAGACTCCGCCCACCGCCTACACCTGTGGATAGCGCCCTCTGCTGGTTAAAAAAAGTACTGCGATTCAATTTTCAGAAAATCGATATCAACCGTGATACCTATGAATCCATTTTTAACTGCCTTACGATTAATCGTTACATCCCTAGTTAAAACTAATGTTCAATGAATATATTTAAGAAAAAGAACATTTAAGAACAAAAAGGCTTTGCTTGGTTTTGGTCTCTGTGGGGGCGTGTCAGAAACACACCAGATGAAAACATCTGGATAATGTGTAAATATTTGAGTTGAAATGAATGATTTAAAGGAAGTAGTTCAGTTTGTGTATTTAGCATTATTTGTGTTTCCTGTTTCCTTCTTCAGGCCACTGAGAAAACCTTAAAGTTCCCAGTGTGGGGCATCGTGGTGTGCATCTCCCTGGTGGCGATGGCCGTCCTTCCCGTGCCCGTCGTCTTCGGTTTGCGTTACTTCAATATCATCGACGAGAAAAGCGGCGGCCGCTCCAGCGTCTCCTATAAGAAAGGTCGCATCATCAAGGAGAGCGCCCGGCCGGGCGAGGATGACGATGCCAGTTTGATCCAAGGTAAATCCCCCAGTGAGGCGCCCTCGCCAATGCCTGGCAACATTTACCGGAAGCAAAGCGGCGGCGGTGGCGATGTGGACACCACGCCTAATGGCCGTTACGGTATTGGCTACCTGATGGCAGACGTGCCCGAGTCAGACTTGTAGGTTGACCAATAGGAAGCCCTGGTTGGCCTCCTTCACTGGCCAACCCTCCCCCCAACCCCGCCTCCTCGTTCCCTCAGCGTGCGTTTAATCCATGTATTTTTACTTGTTCTCTGTATTATTTGTAGATATTGTAGCTGATCTGCTGTCTGTGTCTGAGACGTTCAACATTTAACAAAGTGTTTTTAGAAGAAATAAACCATAGAGTGTAACACTTCCCTCCCACGCCTTTGAGCGCTCCTCGCTACACACACGGGGGGGCGGAGCAATGAGGTGGATTCTCCAGCAGCCGTTTTTCATCAGAAGTCTGTAGAGACGGCTACGGGAAGAGATTTGGATCAAAATTGTTCACAGTTTTCAATATCCACAAATGTATCCATAGACAGCACTGCCCCCTAGTGGATGGAGAGGAAGGGGCGGGGCCTTCAAGTCAACAGTGGATCTGCATGTACATCTTTATGGAATACATGTACTCAAAGTTGGTTTACTAGTGTGCAAGCAGGTGTAGAATACTGATATATCTACGTAAATAGAAGTTCTGTTGATTGAAAGTAGCTCAATTTAATAAACCCACGTTTATTTTTTGGTTCCTTTACATACAGTAAACATCTCATGTATAAACGTAAAAAGGAAGACACCTAATCTACTACAATTGGAATTTTAGGAAATGCAATTTGTATTGTATTCTGTATAAAATAAAAGGTTTGTCAAAATATACAATTATTTTAAAAATAAAATAACAAATTAATTCAATTCAAAATTTAAAAAATGATCAGGCTTTAATTAAAGCTACATTTATAAACTCTAAAACTGAATAAATAAACTTCATTTAATGATGTTTTGGTGCCGTGTGTTACGTTTAATCTGATTGGTCGGCTATGATGTGATGCATTTAATTGTTGTCTTATTATTTCAGTTTTTCGTAGTTTCACAATGTCTGTTGATCAAAAAATAATCATTTATTCAGTAATTGGTGTAGAAGTGTAACTAGTTACTTTAGTTCCCTTAAAACTTACTTAAGTACAATTAAAATTACTGATTGAGAAATATACGCAAAAAAGTACAAATACCCATAAAAAGGTCCAACGTTGGGCCCGTGACCCCATGTGGGGCCACCAGGAATAAAAATGGGGTCGCCATGAAATTACTGATTAAATTTATATTCTTCATTTTCAAATGAACACATCAGTCACACAATATCAAACAATATTCTAACGTTCTCAAATATAAATGTAGTTCAAATGAAATAAAATAAAAATATCTGAGATGCTGCATTTGAATCATTCATCCTGGTTTCTCTGTATTTATAACACATGATGACAAATATGAGCGAAAACTAATTGTACCAACAGAAAATTTGGATTGACAGAAACTTGTGGTATCAAAATGGGGTCACGACCCAAAAAAAGGTTTGGAACCTCTGCCCTAACTGCTCAGGTTGTACTTTGGATAAAAGTGAAATAAAATTGTAAAAAAGAAAAAACATTGTCACTAATGAAGCAAAAAGTGAGTTTTTAGTCGTAACAAAATTTTGAAGTCTACGAGTAATGTTGGTAACACAGAATTTACTATTTACTCGTGCACTAGTGAAGCAACTGGAGATTTACAAATAATTCACTAAAAAATGTTAAAATTGTAGATGTATTTGTGGATTTTTAAATCGTGTGAAGAATTTGGATAGAAATATCTCCTTATAGACAGCAGATGGTTTTCACACTGTTTACAGGATATTCAGATTATTCTACCTTCAGCAGTGCATAGTGACCCTCGATATCACATTATGGGTTCTAACATGTTTTATAAATACCCCCGATATCACATTGTTATGGGTTCTAACATGTTTTATAAATACCCCCGATATCACATTGTTATGGGTTCTAACATGTTTTATAAATACCCCCGATATCACATTGTTATGGGTTCTAACATGTTTTATAAATACCCCCGATATCACATTGTTATGGGTTCTAACATGTTTTATAAATACCCCCGATATCACATTGTTATGGGTTCTAACATGTTTGCTCAGAAGGCCTTTGAAAACTTGCTCCCACGATTGTTAGAGACTAAAGTGTGCCTAAGTCATTTATATTTGTTTATAGAATACACAACAGAAGGTGTATATTTGATGTATTCTGTAAATATAATATAAATATTATAAATATATTTATGTTAACAGTTTGGATATCAGAACAGTGTTTTTAGGGTCAGATGTGTAACCCTCGTCTCTTTGTTTTTACTAACGTGGCGTCAGTGTTGGCGAGGACTCTGTGTAAAAATATGTTTGTTTGTTTTTTCATGAAATGGCTTCAAATGCAATGTTTTTCTCCCTCAATAAAGATCAAACAGTCCTGTCCAAAATGTCTTCTCTTTGAATTCATCTTGATTTAACTTTCTTTTAACATTTAATCTTCAAAATTATTGCTTATTTATACAATATATGAACAAACATGTAGATTTATTGTAATTCAATAAGTTGAAATTAATATTAAAGCCAAGAAAATTAAATTAAACCTTAAAGAATGATGCATTATGGGAAGATGAGAGCTCTGGAAGTCACGTGACTGAGTTTTCATCGACCAACGCACACGTGTGATTTTCACTTAAAAAAAATATTGTTTGCAATGAATCGAGATAAAACGTCGTTTGAGAAAATAGTTTAACGTAGTCACAGATTTTCTTAAGCTGCTTATTTAGGGTTGGAATCAATTACATTTTCAATTAACCATGTACAATTACAATTCAGTTAAGATTACAGTGACCAGCATTTTTTCCATTTATAATTATTGTTTTGTCCTCAGAAAGTCAATTACAATTAATCATAATTACTGAGTATAAAATAAATAACCTAATTAAAGTTATCCTTCCTCTTGTGTTAGCTTTCTGTTAGCATCTCTAATGCTAACAGGTCCTAAATCAGCTGTAAAATACACTAAAAACTAATATCTATCATTTAATTTATTTCCTATCTATTGATTACCTTGTTAGGCTTCATAATCAATGAAAATATAGGTTTTAATATTTATGGTGTGGACGTCTGAGTCTGTTTTGTGTCACTAAACCCATAGATTACATTTTTTTTAAATGATAAAATGTGAGAAAGCTTGATACGAAACATATTTTCATAATTATTAACTACATATGTGTAGAACTGTAACATAGATCCCCAGTTTAGTGGTAAATTATAATTGACAATTTCATTACAAATTTCAAGGCAATTACAATTACAAAGCCAATTATCTAAACTCAATTACAATTTAATTAAGGTTATGAGGGCAACAGATGTTTTAAATTACAATTATAATTATGCCATAATTGTAATTAATGATGAATTATGAGAATACAGTTTGACACCACCTTTAAAACCTTTATTAAAGTAAAAAATAAAATCACTCCCAAATTGTGTGAGAAACGTCTTCTTTTTAATAAAGACAAACTTTCTGCTTTTTAAAAAAAAACAAAAGTGTAAAAAATGTTTGTCGCCTGGTTCAGTTTTACAAAGTGACTTTACATAACAAAAATATCAATAACACAAAGACAAACACACACGTAAACATAAATTATCAACAGTGAATGATCTTTGGTTTTTATGGCTCGTCCTCAGTAAAACATTAATATATCTGTCATCATAAACTATTTCAAAGATTGTCTTCAGCAGTTAAAACACTATAAACTAAGTAGTTGGAGATATTGATCATGTTGATGGTTGTGATTGATTCATTGTGGAGCGCTCTGCTCTTCAATGGAGGCTCATTCTGGTTCAGTGCATTAGTTCTAGAAAATCAAAGAAAGAAAACATGTTGAACTAAATGCAGATCCAACATTAACAGTTTATAACAGTAGATTCATTATGTGGGTTCAAATTCAAAGTTAAAGTTGATGTAAAGCAGAAATAAATGTATGATGAGTTTGTCTCACCACAGAAACATGTGTCATTTACACTGAGACACATTTGAAAGATGAAATAATTCACTAAGTATATAAAATTATTTCTCAAAATCATGGAAAAACAAGCACTTCTCTCTGCTGTGGGGGCGTGTCAGTTAGAGGTGCTGGAACCACGCCCACACCTCCTTACTGTGTCTATGGGAGAGAGCAGTGTGAAAGACGCTCCAGCATCAATAGTGCTTCTCTCATTGGTTTTCCTAAAGTGGTCGGCTCACGCCAAACGATGTGTCAGCAGAAAGGTTAGCTCCGCCCAAGTCTGAAACTGTTCATCTACCCTGGGTAGAGTCAGAACTGTGTCCGCTAGAGGCAAAACACACAATCGTGGTGTAAAAAAGTGCTCATTTCATAGAAACTGTGAGTCCCAACATGTGGTTTGTTTTCAGCTAGGGGCCGTACTGTGCCCGCTGGAGGCCGTGGAAGTTTAGTGTGCTTCAGCAGCAGGGTCAGGTTTATGCTAATGAGGGCTCCGCTACGTAACGTGGCTATGATTTCTGACCCGCCCATTAAATCCTGGACACAGAAATATGAAATAGTTTATGAATCTTAGCTTCATAATTACATTATAAATGGTTGAATGGCTTTTTACATGTTTTAAGGAAATGACAGAATTTGTTTTACACAGACTTTAAGTTAGTGAAATAGGAACCAATGGTTCACAAAAGTCACATAAGACCCTTGGTCTGAATTTGTGCGGCCACAAAACAATTACACAAATTGAGAAAAAACACACAAAATGTCAAAAAAATGACAGAAAAACACACAAAATGAGAAAAAACCTGTTTTCTTTTCAGACAATAATGTGTGTGTGTGTGTGTGTGTGTGTGTGTGTGTGTGTGAATCTTAATAAAAATTAAAATAAAATCTAGAACTCAGATCACACAATCACAGTAATATATAATAATATATATGGTATTATATAAAATATATAATAATAAAAGTTACCCATGGCTGGGGTTGATGGACCTTTTAAATGATGTCATGTCACATTTCTATCAGAATGAGGAAATCATTATTTCTTTCTTTCTGTGTTTATCTCACTAACTTAGAA
This sequence comes from Gouania willdenowi, assembly GCF_900634775.1. NCBI lineage: Eukaryota > Metazoa > Chordata > Actinopteri > Blenniiformes > Gobiesocidae > Gouania > Gouania willdenowi. The sequence continues at coordinate 71,538,828 of NC_041049.1, forward strand.
CATATTTTAGGTCTTATAAATTAAAATGTGATTTTACTAAAACAGAAGTTCAGTATTTGTTGGGATTAGAACGTGTGTTTTAATCCATCAGTTTAGATTCTAACCAATGAAAGTGAGTGGGGGTCCTATCGTTATGTCTTTCTGTTTCCAGTGATCTGTGAACCTCATGTAGAGAATCATCTGACCTTCAGACGTGTTGTAGCTGTTCTCTCATCCTAGTGGAGATCTGCTCTCTCTTCTCACAGTGTTTTCTCATCTCCTTCACCTCCACAGGGAGCGCACTGCTCCACACCATCAGCACTGACTGCTCGTCTGAACACAGACGCACACAGACATTTGTTTTCACACACACACACACACACACACACTGCTGGGTCACCCTCCCCCCCCACCCCCCACCCACAGTCCGACGCCCCCGTGTGTCACAGCTCACCGTCCTGATGTTTGTCTAGTGAAGTTCTACGACCCAGAAGCAGCACCACGTTCTTCCAGTTGAAGGTTTCTGTGTGAAAAATAAACACAGGTGAGTCGCTCCCTGTGCAGACAAACAGTTTCACTATTTCTAACTAACCATGATGTACAGTATATACAGTAGTATCTCTAAACACACTTTTAAAATACATTCTGTTAATATATTCTTTATTGTAATTCTATTTTCTTCAGACCAACAGACAAATGAGAATTATATACATTGTTTTATAAAATAACAAATAAAATATAGCATTTGAATAGATTGCTAATTTTTTTTATAGTTAAATAGAGAATATAATAAACATGTGTTTTCCTTTTGTTTTTTGTTAAACTGTATAGTAGAAAGCACTCATAAAAAGCTTTAAGGTTCAAACTAAGACATTTAATGTGATATAAATATCAGACAACTTTCAAAATCAAAATAACGTACAAACTTACTATGATGTGATTGGTTAGAATACGTTTGGGTGAGTGTTTTACATGTTAAAATATGAAGAGTTTCAGTGAATCTATAATAATGTTATTTTATGGTACAGTGTTATTTAACAAACATTTAATGTCAGATTGAACATACATATGTTCGTTACGCCACTTTTATTACAGTGGAGGCCACAAAAATATGATTATCTGATCCAACGTCCGCATGTTCTACGTTCACGTCAGCAGTAGAATAATGATCAATATGAGCATTAATACAAGAAATAAACAAAATGTTTGCTCTTTATTTATTGTCATGTTGTTCTGAATTTTTAGAGAAATTGTGTGTATTTTTCTGGATGATTTGTTGAGTTTTTTGTTGTTTTGCAAGTCTTGAAAATAATAGTTTTATAAACCATTTTGTATTCTTTTCTGTCATATGTTTTTGGTTTTTATTTTGTGTGTTTTTAGAGTCATTTTGTGGGGGTGTTTGGTGAGATTTTTGAGAATTATTATTGTGTTATTTTGTGTGTTCATTTTGTGTGTTTTTATTTTCAATTTGAGCATTTTTCTCTGAATTTGTGTAATTCTATTTTATTGACGTGTATCTTAGGAGTCATTTTGTGAGTTATTGTTTTATGTGTATATGAAGTCATTCTGAGTACTTAAGTATGATTTTGTTTGTTGTAATTTGTGCTATATAAATAAAGTTGAACCGTATTTTGCAGACTATAAGGTGCACCGGATTATAAGGCACACTATCAATGAATGGGTCTGACTGGGTCTATTTTCATACATGAGGCGCACTGGTTTGTGATTATTATTATTATTATTATTATTATTATTAATATTAAGACGCATTAAGCGAAACAAAATAGTCAGACTTTATTCAACTCATTAACAATAACTCTCAACATTGTTCAGGTTTAACACATAAAATACAGAACATTACACTCACTTATTCAGTTCAGTATGTTGAAGCACAGTACAGGTACACATCACTCTGACTACAGTAGCCCTAAAGTGCCAAAAATCCATCAAGCAGTGCAGCTTCATAGTTTACCAAAGTTGTACTAAAACATTTTGACATATTAATTTCATACATGAGGCGCACCAGATTATAAGGCGCACTGTCGATTTTTGAGAAAATTAAAGGATTATAAGTGTGACTTATAGTCAGAAAAGTAGTAGTAGTAGTTGTTTTGTGTGTATTTTGTTGTTTTGTTATTTATTTTGTGCCTCTTTGAAATCTTTGTGGATTTTTGTTATTATTTGTGTACTTTTGTTGATTTATCAGTCATTTTGGAATAATTCTGTGAGTTTTTAGTTATTTTCTATATTACATTGACTTCGTATTCATTTCAACTTCTTGAATGAAATTTTTTGGGCTGGTTTTGGGGTGCATGTGGCCCCTGGGCCATAAACCTAGACTTTAGTTTAGCTACATTATTTTCTTTGAAATAAAAACCCATATAAATAACCCATATGAATCTGTTGACGTGTATTTATTTCTGTTGTTTTGTCATTTCTTTTCTTAAACCAAGCAGATAGAAATGAGATGATGTAATACAGTATGAACGCTCCTCTCACAGATAAACTTACTTATGAACGCTGAGGAAATGCAGCGGACAGAGTCACAGTGAGGTCTCAACACCTGCAGCGTCTGATGTTTGGAGAGCTCCACCAGCAGGAGGTGACCCCCTCTGGTACCCACCCACAGCACTGAGCCGCTCTGCACCAGCAGGGCTTTGACTGCTAACTCTGGGTCCCGCCCACTGCTGACGGAGTGGTTTCTGTGAATCCAGAGGAACGTTTGAAACAAACACCACTGCATCGTCTGAGTACAGGAGAACATCAGAGAACCTCATCGTTCATAAACACAAACTCAAAACCAGTTCTTTATTAATTTTAGGTTTGAAATACATTTTCCTTAAAGGATATTAGAAATGTTATGTTAATCTATTTTATAATTTCAGCTGCCTTTTATTGTTTTATTAAAGTTTTATCGTTTTATTTTTCATTCTAACATTATTTACAATAATCTATTAGTGTATTCTATATCAGGGGTTCCCAAACTTTTCATAATCCCGTACCTCTTCCATGTACCCCCCTACTCCTGCACACTTAAAAAACATTATCATGTAATGTGATATATCGTGTAGCCCTACAGTGAAAACTGTCTCTGAATTTTCCTGTTGAGGAAAAATATATAAATAGAATAATTACATTTCCTGAAGAAAAGTGAGGATGCTGGTGCTATTGAACATTAGCATTAGTTAACATTAGCATTTGCTTAGCATTAACATTAATATTTCGAGCACTGGCATTAGCATTATCATCAGCATAGCATTAGTCTAATATTAGCATTAGTCTAATATTAGCATTAGTCTAATATTAGCATTAACATTTGCTAGAATTAGCTTAGCTTTAGCCAAGCAATAGTACTGGTACCCCATATGAAAACTTCCGTACCCCACTTTGGGAACCTAGGTTCTCGAACATTTTAATGATTTTATTACCTCTACTAAAGCTAATATTTTTACAGGTATTTATTTATGTGTTAGTTTGTCTGTCAGCAGGATTACATCAAAAGCACTTTACAGATGTTTTAACTAAAGGTTAAAATGACATAATGGAAGATCTGCAGCAATAAACTGATTCTGGATCAGTTTCAAAATAAATAAAAAATCTCTGATCATTGGTGAAATCTATGAAATGTAACTTTTTCTTTCTTTAAATCTTCAGTTTTTCTTCTCTGTGTTTAATAAACAAATGATTAACGGATGTGTTTATTGGTTGTTATTATATTTATTTAAGCTGATGCATGAATTTATTCTATTCTATAAATTAAACATGTACAAATAAACTAAACCTCTGTGACCAGATGTGTGAATGGATGAAACTGCAGCGTTATATGTACAGTACCAACCTGATAATCAGAGCACAGTCGATACACTCCACCATCCTCTCGCTCCTCTTGTCCCACACTTCCACAGCAGACGCCCCATTTTTACTCAGGTACACATATTTATCCACAATCATGCGAGAAATACTCGCCTCTCCATGCAGCGAGTGCTGCTGCCTGTAACACACGCACACACGCAACACGCACGCTGGAGTAAAACTGTGTGGAGAATCCATGAATTAACACTTTTATCATAGGGTTAGGAATCAGTTTTTCATGCACACTTATTGTAAAATGATTTTTCATGCACACTTACTGTAAAATGATTTTTCATGCACACTTACTGTAAAACGATGTTTGTTCTGGTGTCGATGACTTTGGAGACGCTGTAATCAGCGCTGAAGGAGAGGATTCTGGTCTCACAGGCAGCCCACACGGCCCTGTTGTCCTGCGGATGCACTGATTGGCCCAAACACACCATGGGGGTGTTAACGCTGCCCAGATGGAGAGTTCTGACTGGCTGACCGTTCTCCTGCTGGAAAGAGCAAAAACACAGATGATCAGAGGCTCATGCATTGAGCATTAACAGAGTCACAGTGTTAACACGTTATTTACCATCATCACAGAATCCTCATAAACACTGAGGATTCCATCTGCAGCTCCAACCAGGAGGTAATTCTTCCTTTGGCTGCAAAAATATCATGAAGTTCGTTATGTTTGTCCATAAAGTTAATATCATAAAACTTATACAAACAAACACTAGATATGAGCAGAGATTTATCGAGTACTAATGTAGAAATACTGTTACTTTATTGTAATAATACTCAAGTACAAGTAAAAAGTAGCTCAATTAAATAATACTCAAAGTAAAAGTTACTTTCACCCCCCACGTTTATTTTTAATAATAAATCTCATGTATAATCTTAAAAAGGAAAAGACACAATTTTATTTTCACAAAGGCATCTGTGTAAAATAAAAGCTTTGTCAACATGTGTAATTCTGTTCTGCAGAACATGAGAACCCTTTCTGACATACAGTATATTGAACTAAATGTTTTTACTATTCTTATAATAAGCTTTGTGTTATAGACACAAAATGTTAACGTTATTTTTTTATTTTTGTTTTATTTTTTACTATTTTTGTATTCACTAACTATCTCTTTCTTTACTGATGCATGATGTATATCCTGAGCCTGTCTGACTTTAAATGTTTAAAATAATGTATTTATGAGCCAAGTGTATGTGTTTTGTTAAGGTGTTAAAAACCTATGAAATGTATTTCTTAATTATTATTTTTTTTATATATACAGTAAAATTATTTCTTAAATAAAATAACACCAAGAATTCAATTCAAAATTGAAAAATTCTCAGTCTCTAATAGCAACATTTATGAAAATAACCTACGTTCAATGCTGTTTTTGGTGCCATGCATTATGTTTAATCTGATTGGTCGGCTATGATGTGATGCATTATGTTTAATCTGATTGGTCGGCTATGATGTGATGCATTATGTTTAATCTGATTGGTCGGCTATGATGTGATGCATTATGTTTAATCTGATTGGTCGGCTATGATGTGATGCATTATGTTTAATCTGATTGGTCGGCTATGATGTGATGCATTATGTTTAATCTGATTGGTCGGCTATGATGTGATGCATTATGTTTAATCTGATTGGTCGGCTATGATGTGATGCATTATGTTTAATCTGATTGGTCGGCTATGATGTGATGCATTAGGTTTAATCTGATTGGTCGGCTATGATGTGATACATTATGTTTAATCTGATTGGTCGGCTATGATGTGATGCATTATGTTTAATCTGATTGGTCGGCTATGATGTGATGCATTATGTTTAATCTGATTGGTCGGCTATGATGTGATACATTATGTTTAATCTGATTGGTCGGCTATGATGTGATGCATTTAATTGTTGTCTGATCATTTCATTTTTTGTAGTTTCACAATGTCTGTTGATCATTTTAAAAAACAAAAATAAATAATTTACTCAGTAACGGTTGGGTGTAGAAATATAACTAATTATTAAGTAAAATTACTGATTTAGAAAAATACTCAAAAAAGTACAAGTAGCCATAAAAGCAACTGAATTACAGTAACATGAGTAGGTGTAATCCATTACTTTCATGTCTGGATATCGGCCCACTCTAATCAAAGGGATATATTATTAATTAGTAATAATTAAACAGTGTAGTAATGTAACGCTGCTCACGTGCGACGAGGATGAACATGGAAGTACAGTGAGGTTACAGCATCCGTGACGCTCTGCAGGTTGTGCCGAGTCGACGCGTTTTGCGTGCTGATGACGACCAAGCTGCCGGACTGCGTTCCCGCCACCAGCCAATCACAACACTCACCTGGAAGTTGGACCGTCACGAGGCAAAGCACAGGGCTGCAGTCCACTTCCTGTTGACACGCAGAGAGAAAATGTCATGAGTAAGCGTAAATGATGGTGTGAGGCTCACAATATGAAAAGATAATGAAATCAAATGATAAAACAAAGAGTCAAACAGACTTATAGATGTTTAAAAATATGTCATCTTTAAAGTCCTAAAATCTGAACCCGATCCACACTTTTTTATCCAGTTTCTAAGTTCTAGAATAATTAAGGACCAGCACTTTTAGAGCAGCAGACACTCATAAAACATTCATTTCAAACTTGAGGTTTGTTCATTCCTTTCAGACACGTTTGATTAACATCAAGGCCCAGGGGACAAATCTGGTCTTTAGAACATTCACATCAGCTCACAGAAAACAAGCAAAAATCAGAGCGAAAGCATTAATCACTGTGTTATTATTATAATTACCAAATAATTCAACTGTAGATATCTTCCTCCAAATGTATAAATTCATTGAAACTCGAGATTATTCACTATTTTCCATATTTAACATATGACTAAAATCACAAATTGTCAAAAGAACTCTAAATCTTGAAATTTCTCTTAAATATCCCAACAAATTTGCCCTAAATTACAGACATTTTCTTCACAAAATCAAGAAATATTGAATTGATCCCACAGGAACTGACATCTGGCATTTATTGCTTTACAAACTGCTTATATTAGAACGAGATTAAAATTTAAATAAATCTGGGCACTACGAGATTAAAGTCGTAATATTTCGAGAACAAAGTCGGTATTTTATGAGAATAAAGTCACAATATTTTGAGAATAGAGTCGTAATGTTATGAGAATAAAGCCATATCTTAAAAAACTCCTAATGGTATAGCGCTCATAATTTCCTGTTAAAGTGAATACAACTAACACCGATAGCCCTTAAATCGACCACTTCCTGTAGCTCCTCCTCCAATAAAGAGGCTTTTTGCTCTAAATCAGAACAAACACAATCGTCTGCACAGAGGTTTAAAGTTAACAGTGTTTAAACAGTTTGGTGGTGATGGTTCAAAGTCTTAGTATTTCATCATGTGTGAAACCTAAAGAAAAATATAATCTCACTAAATGCAGACAAGATGTACAGTATTTCAATGTTATTCTCATAAATTACAACTTGTGGCTCTAATATGCCGTCGTATAAATCAGTTTTACATGATAGTGTAAACTAGGGCACAGAAACCTGAAACCTGCAATGAGTGGGCGTGTCCGTACCTCTGTTGTGAATGTGTTGGTGTCGAGGTCCACAGCAGTAATAGAACCAACTCTCTGGGTGCTGCTGCCCCCCCCCAGCCAGGCCGTGGGAATAGGGGAGGAGTCAGTGCAGGAGCTGACAGTAAAACACTCAGCCTTACGGGGCCGAGGAATCAGCAGCTCTCTCATTAAACACAACATCTCACCTGAACTCAACCGCTCGTACACCTGCACAGGTAACAGACGTTCACACAAACAATCATGAAAACAACAACTACTGAGAGAATGTGTTATACTGGGCTCTATATTTAGACACATATTCTAAAGGAGGAACCATTCAGGGGGACATTAGGTGATGACCCCCACTGTGTGGTTACTTGCTGGTACCTGAGCAGAGGTTGGTCGATGTTGTGGGCTTTCCCTCAGACACTCCTTCATCAGCCTCTGAAAACCTGCCCAAGGTGAGCAACCATAGTGTTTCACAGGATCTACACATGGACAGTAGAAACATTAAGTTAGTTATTTATGGGGAATCTATCAAACTATAGCATTTCAGTGATTTAATGAGATCATGTGACCATACTGAATTAAAAATCCAGCATCGCTCCCTTTAAAGCAAATAAAGAAAGGTATGAATGAGTATGAATTGTGCATTAATGTTGGTGATGGGCAGATACACTTCTGTCAGTATACCCCAGGGCAGCTGTGGCTACAATGAAGCTTACCACCACTGGTATGGATGAATAATATTTTCTGTGAAGCGCTTTGAGTCTATATAAATCCAATCATTACTATCATTATATAGGAAAAAATGCATGGAGGAATGGATCAAATGTTTTATCAATTTAGACTTTTCAGGGTTTCCCTGTGACGATGACAACATCAGGTATAAGATAAGATACATCGTTATTTTTGGTCTAATTCTAAGTCACATCTCAGCATCGTGGAAGTCTTGATAGTGTTTCAAAGCAGCAATCAGTTTTTTATAATTATTAGACGAGCAATACAAAAGATCAGCCTAAATCCATTATTGCCTTGTAAACCAGTATTAATCATATGCTTAGAGTAAATACTTCAAATAATTTTAATTACCTGGTAGTTTTCCCTGCACTGCGATCTCATCAAACTCACTGGGGAACTTCATACCATCAGAGATACGTTCACCACAGGTCAGAAGGTCATAGAGCAGCAGACCAAAGGAAAACACATCAGCCTGCTGGTTGTAGATCACATTACCTCGAGCAACCTCTGGTGCTCGAAAACCTGTGAGGTACGAGGAAAGGAACCGTAAAGTAGGGAAATATAATGACATAACTGATGAGAAAGGTCAGCACCACTGATGCTTTTAGAAAGATCAAGAAGAACTCAAATATATTCAACCAATCAGAGTCTTTATACTAAGCTCCCATCCTGATAACTCTGTTACCTGGATCTGAGGAGGCAAGGAAGGTTAGGGAAGTATCTGACCTGGTGTTCCCTCAGAGCTCCTCACACCCATGCTGCAGCAGTACTGGGAGATCCCGTAGTCTGTGATTTTGGCGATAATCTCTGAATCAGTCTTCAGGTTAAAGAGGAGAACGTTGTGTGGCTTCAGGTCTCGATAAATAACCATGACTGAGTGAAGGTACCTGAGTCCAAAAAGATTCATATGGGTTAGTTATCTTGTTTCCTCCTTTACTGATACTTGTGTCTCTGACCCTGAACACTTGTTATACTGTGTTGGAATCTATCCCAGTTTAACAACTCCTTAGAGGGCGGGGCACATCCTGGACAAGATCTTAGTCCTTGAGAAGAGACAAACAGTTGAACCTAATCTCCACAATGTGATGCTGCACAATAACATTTGTTACTTACAGCAAAAGTTCTCAAACCTTGTGGATCCATGGATCAGTTACAGCAGAGAAAAAAATGATCATAATCCTCTCATTATTTAAACACAATTTACTGCCGTTTATAGCCCTCGATACCAAGGAAACCATCTATTCTATCAATGTTTTAACTTAAATATTTTAGATCTTTGTAGTGGAAATTAACTTAAAGAGTTCCTGCACGAGTCTTGTATATAATATAAAATGTGTTTAATGTATTACCAATATACAAAATATGGTATATGCACATCTATAAAAAAAAAAAAATAAATAAATAAAAAAATTAAGTAGTTTTTGCATGATTTTAAAGCCATTAAGACAGTCATTTCATTAATTAACTATATGAAACTAAACAGCGTTTACCCTCTTCATTTTAGCTGGAAATACAGTCAAGAATATTGTTCCCAAAACTCAGGGATTTAAATGAGATTAGAAGTTGGACAATAATCACTGGCGTTCAAACCAAAAGCTTAATAAAATGAAGAGCTATACAGTCAGATTTTCCACGTATACCTGAGTCCATCTGCGACCTGCAGTGCGATCCTGTGCTGCAGTTTCTGGTTGAGACTTCCATTTTCATGTTCAAAAAGTGCATCTAAGGAACCTCGCAGAGCCAGCTCCATCACCAGGACTTGAGGAAGTGAGCCGGCTGCAAGCAAGCCCACCAGGCTGGGATGACGAAGACGACCCAACACCATTAACTCCTTACAAAGATACACAGGTAGGACGTTTAACGTGAGGAGAAACATCGACAGGAACTTAGGTGAAAATGTAAATAAAACAGTTTCATATCTCTCACTACCTGTTGAGGTTTTTGTGTACCTGTCTGAGGAGTCGGTGGACGTAGAGCTCTGATGCGTGTCTATTGAACATCTTCACAGCCACTTCTTCATTTTTATAAATCCCCCGATAAACGGTTCCAAATCCCCCATCACCTAAAATGAAAAGACAAACTGATGTTTTTGACAGCTTTGTAGGAACCTTAAGTACATGCATCTACAAACAGTAGAGAGTCTATGATTTAGGAAACACATAAAACCAATCATTCAAACAACGTTTAAAGGCTTCCATAGCTTCCTTTGCCTTCCAGATTTACTGCTATGCATTCCACACCAATAGGTGGCAGCAACTCACCAGTGAGTAGCTAACTGGTAATAGACATCGTATCTATGCGAGCAAACTGTGAAGTTATGTTTAGTATTTAATGCCATTAAAGGCCATAATTAGGCACATTTGTGAAATGAAAACAGGAGAATGTTTTTTAAATTACTGCATGATGCACGTGATTGACTCCTTTTATCATTTAAACTCCTCAATGAAAGACCAGATCCTGACAAACGTAAAATATGGATGTAAATAATAAATACATTTATGATGGATCGGTACTACCTTTACCTAATTGATTATTTTTCTACATTTTTGAAGCTTCTAGCTAATGTGTTAGCTGGTGGAGGCAGTGCAAAAGTTCAGCACTAGTTTCACATCAGTTACTTTTATTATGGATGATTGTTGTGGTGATGACTTCCACTGTCACCCACTAGAGCAGTACGTCTATGCATCTTATGTCTATGCTTTGCGCTGCTTGCTTACAAGGAACCTACGAAGAAGAAAATGCCTATGTCACATCCTGTTTTCAACCAGTGCCAGGAGAAATCAGAATCAGAATTCCTTACGTTCACTTAAGAAAAATCACAAATAAAAGAATAAAACATTTAACAAAGATGAAAGAAAAAATAAACATTAATTAAGTGTCTAATTAAGTAAAAAACTGGAAAAAATAATGATCAGATAAACACACATTACAGTAGTAAAAAATAAAGTAAGATTAATAATAATAATAATACAAATATGATACAGATATTTACAACAATCAAGCTGTCAGGTTACAGTGATGAATTATACAGAAAGCATTCAATGGAGTCGTGCGATAGAAACAACTCGCATTTGCTTGCAAAAATATCGGCTCAAGACCGTTTAAAACAGAACCCAACGCTGCTTCATAAAAATGGAGGTAAACTTTTTTGTTCAAAACTTGTTATCATCGAGCACAAGCGGAAGTCAAACATGGACAAACATATTGAATAACTATGGTTATGGTGCTATCTACTGTAACTCTGTAGGTGTTGTAACTCTGCAGTGAAGCTGAAGGAAAGCCTCGCATTGTCCGTTCTCTACGTCAGAACCCATATATGGTCATGCCCCGAAAGTAACCGTAAAATTTAACGTTAAGATGGACATAATATTGTTAAATATTTCATGGAGACACTATTTAGGATGTGTTCTTGAATTAAGCATTCACATGATTTTTAGTGTCGAAACCTTTAAAAAGAACCTGTTATTAAGTCAGAGACTATATACTGTATATGTGTAGTAAAATAACTGTACCTAGTCTGTTTTCTTTGGACTGATCGACCACCAGCTCCTCACTGTCTAATATAGTTCCTGCAGGCTGATCATGCAGCAGCAGGTCAGGGGCGATCTGGGAGATGGGGAGCGTGCAGCGCGAATTTTCCGGGTTTGTCAGCAGGAAATCTGTGATGGACATTAAAATAAGTAACTAGTACAGTGTGAACCCAGCTCAATCACCATTCCTGTGATCTGAACATACCGTTTTTAAAATAGGTGAAGAGATCCTCCAGGAGAATCTTGCTGAGCTGCTGTCCATCTTCAAAGCTATACAAAGCCCACTTCTTCAGCAGAGGCTCTCCTGTGCCGTGCATGTCAGTGTTGAGCAGACCTGGAAACCATTCCTCCAGCAGAGAGTCCACCTGATCCACCACCTGGCCCAGCAACACACGGCCTAAAGGTGGTAGAACACAGCCGTTAACATATTATCAAAATAAAAGTCTTTACCACAGGCAGATTCAATCAATTAGGAAAATGAAGGAAACTCATTTCAATAACCTGGAATTAATGCATTTCTACATAAAGCTTTGCAGAGATAAATTAAAGTTATAAATGGTCTACTTTTGGTTTTAAGGGGAAATAGATGCATGTGTAATACATTAATTTAGTGACTGATCTGTTAAACAAAAAATGGTTTGAAAATGTAGGTTTAAATATAGGTTTCTAAATGAACCATGGGAGTGAATGTGTCTGTAATCATCACCATCCACAACCCGACACAGAGCAAACATTTAAAGGACCTAAAAAAAGAATAAAACAAGGATGCCTTTGTGTAGTCAAATACAAATGTTCCATTGTCCGTGAACGCATAGTTCTGTCTATGATAATTTCATCACGATTTCCTTCTTAAAAACAGGAAAGTATTCTGCAGTGGACAACCACTCTGTGACAAGGTCAGAAATGAAGTTATTATATTTTTGTGGCCCCCACTGTTGTAAAAGTTACCCACGCTGTTTTTTATAATGAAATGTCAATCTTTAGGAGGGTTTGGTCAATTTTACGAGTGATATAGAATCTAGATTTAGCAACATACAACAATGTTTTTCAGATGATGATCCCATTTTAATATCACAAATTTCTGGTTTTATTTTTCCTTCTAGAACGAGTTTTTGATCATGTTTTTTATACTGTGTTACGAACACAGGGTAGCTCGGATTAGTTATAAAAAAAAAGTACATTATATTATATTATTTATTTATATATATTTATATAAATATTATATTATATATAACAATATTTTAAATTTATATTTTAGAAAAGGGAAAATATAGACTATAGTTGTTAAAGATTGTGTTTTCATTTTGAAAAGAAAAAAAAAAGTCAGAAACTTTTTTTGGCAATAGTCAATACTACTACTAGACATTTCAGGGGACCCCATTTAAATTCCTGGCGAGCCCACATGGTTTCACGACCCAAAGGTTGAATAACACTGTCCTACAGTGTTTAAAACAAATGACTTTTGTAATCTGTAAATAACCCAAAATATAGCGACACCTTTGTGGGACGAGGGCACCGTTATTTTGACAAAGCTTGAAGGACTGTTCTCCACTGACGCAGCCTCCAGCAGACAGTACGCCTCTGGGAACCACTTGAGGTAAATGCCACTCCTCCAGTAGATCCTTTTTGGTTGCACCACTTTCTCTGAAACATAAAGCAAGACAGAGTTTTCTTTAAATCCTGAGTTACAGAAAAGGACGTTTTAAATGTGTTCGTTTTACCTCTTCCATAAAGTAAATAGGGGGAGACCTCGAGGAGGCGGCTAATCTGCCGAGACCAGTAATCCATTGGGAAGTATGGCATCTCATAAAGACGCACGATCACTTCAGAGTTCTCACAGTGAGGAAGATCGATCTCAGGCCTGTGTTTGGACAAACTACACAAAGAGTAGAATGTGACTGACGTTAGATGGTAAAAGTTACGACACAAACTCACCTGCTGGGAATGAAAAGCTGGTCCTCACTAAATGGAAGTGCGATCTGAAACTTCTCCAGCAGCTTAAAGAACTGCGTGAGGTGGATCTTTGGGAAACATTTGTTCTCAAACAAAGACTTTTCCACGACACAGCGCTGAACGACTCCTTCAGCGTTCTCCCACACGTCGCTCTTAGAAGTACATTTCTACACAGAAGAAAGAAACCAAATGACTTTCACTCCAGACCCTGGTAACATGATCACTCACTCTTTAAAGGGTTTGAAGACATTTTTATCCCCATTATTAACTATACAATAGGTCCAAATGTATGGGCACCCTGTATTTTTGCAAAAACCACGATGAAATGCACAATCTGGATCTGATCAGGATGAAACTCTGGGTAAATAAGAAACTCGACAAAAATGAGTCAAAATTCATAAAAAATTTTGCCAATGATAAGACATTTTTAGTTTTTTTTTTTAAATAGATCCAGAATCAGTATATTGATCTGTATTAATGGAATCTTCCATGATGAAAAAGTTTATCTTTGGTTAAAATTCTCTAAGTATTTTTGACGTAATTCTACAAACAAACAAACAAACAAACACATTAATAAACAGCTTATGACTAATCTGCTGCTCACTGTATTTACTGAGATTTAGAATTTGAATTATTTTTTATTAAAGTATCATCTACAGAGTTTTAAATCTCATTTCATCTGAAGTGAGGGTTAAAGTTAACAGAAATGACCTCCACAGTTGTTACGGTAACGACCATGCAGACTGGACGCTGACAGCTTTGCACTGACACTCTCTAAGATATCAAAGTATAATTGCTTCTTTTTTTGCCAATATATTTGTATTTTCAGGTTATAAATCAAGTGCTAAATTGATATCTGAAGCCACATACTGAAAGTGCAAAATATAAAATATTTGTCACTAAATCTTTGTGCAGACTCACCTGTGAGAGGATGCTGAACAGCCAGCGGGGCTCAATGAAATAAAGATCTTGGAGCTGAAGCGCAGAATCCTCAAAGTGCAACAGAATTCCTAACGACATAAAATAATATGGAGTTCACACCAAAATATCATTATCATCCTTATCACCATTATTATTGTTATTATCCATGCCAGTGAAAGCAGCAGCTGCATCATAACAAAGACTATTTTACAACTTAGAATCTTTTAATGTCCTTACACCAGTGGTTCCCACACAGGGGTACTCGAAAAAATTTAACAATTAATTTAAAATGAATCAATAAATGTTCCTAGTTCCTTTTTAGGCTATTTTTGGTCAAATTCACCACAAACTAACAGTACTATTGCTCAATAAAATACCATATTTTATTTTAATTGATTGAAACAGGATTATATTACGCTGTAGAGGTCATTTTAAAACACTTCTGACAATAGGAGACAATAACTAGCTACATTTTACAAAAGAGGTCGTATTTACTCACTATTGAAATAATCACATAAAAGTGCATAGAGTATTTTTTTTAAATAAATTCCACTCATATTCAAGACACAGTTATGGGTTTAGGAGAACCTGCTGTTCCACAAATGAAAAAACATATGAAATTATGGAGAGGGTACTTATGATATAAAGTGTGGGTACACAGGATAAAAAAGATTAGGAACCATCTTTAATTTAATTGTACTAGTGAGTTTAGTCAGTGTATTATTTATTATCTAAAGCTAAGGAACATAAATATCCAGGGTGGTTGACTCCATCAGTGTCTCTAACCCTGGGGTTTCCTCCGTACTGACCGACTTCACTCAGAAAGTGGATGGCGTGAGGTAGCTCCGCCTCCTCTAGCTGCAGCTGGCTTTCTTGAATGAGCTGCAGAAGCTCGTGGTGGTTGAGCACTGGGAACTCTGGGGAGACCTTCTGCCGCTCCTGGACAACCCGGCGTTCCAGCTCCACATAGCTATCAGGCACCAGCTGACCCATAACTGGCTGGTCCTGGATCTGGAAAGCATGGAGTGGAGATTTAAAAAAAAAAAAAAAAACAGAGCGCGGGATAACCTCTGAATCCCATCTCTGCCTCTGTTTCACCTTGAAGCTGGTCGCTTCTCTGGCGATTGCCTTGCGGAGTTTGCTGATGGCGTCCGAGTAGTCACAAGCACAGACCATGTGGTAATCACTGATGGTGGGAAAGCTCTGGTGGCTCAGTAGCTCCTCTTTGATTTTACTGAGGCAGGCCTGCAGCTGCTGATCATCACTCACATCTGTGTGAGTTCCCACCAGGATGACTGGAGAGAGCGGCGCCACAGCCTGAGGAAGAAGAACAAGAATCATCATCATACACGCACGCACACACACACTTATTTGTTGAATCATAAATAACCCCTTGATAATAAAACCTTGACCTGTTCTCTAGCGCCACCATCAGGCCAAACTTTTAAATTAGAATGAATTTATCTTGAATAGTTTGCTAACTCTAATCCTATTGGTTGTGGTGATGATATGATGACCTTTCCTGCAGCGCCAACATCAGGTCAATGGGGATGTAAGGTCACACATAGACAGACTACTTTAACACAGCTAAAACATATGAACATGAAAACGTGCAACATGTTTTCAGCAGATTGAAAAAATATCATCATGATAATGTTATTCTTAATCAATTATACCCATCAAATTAGGAAAATACGTGAAACATGAAGCAAATGATGAAAACTGAATGGGGTCAAATTGACCCCAAGGATTATAGGAGGGTTAACACAAATTAAAGGTGCAGTCTGCAACTCTTATAAAAGTGACTTTTTGTCATATTTGCTAAAGCTATCACTATGTAAGGACAGCTTTACATGAAACTAATAGTTTGTGTGAAAAAAAACAGACTCATTGAGTCACAAAAACAAATTTTGATTTGGGCTTCTTACACCAGAAATGTAAATAAAATACTCTATAGTCTCCTATTCCTGACTCAGGTGAGTAACAGGTTAGCCTAACCCTAACCCTAACCCAGATTCCGTTTCATCTTCCTTCTCACTTTAATGTTGAAGAGCCAGGGTTTGAGAGCGTCCACCTGACTGGGACCTTTGCTGAGGTTGTAGACCACCAGATACAGAGCTCGAGATGTTAGGAAGTGGGGGTGGTAGCCACTGAACTCTTCCCCTCCTGGCAGGGGAAGAAGCAAAGACAGACATTATTAAACACTCATTATCAAACACCTCCCAAAACAGCAAAGTGCTTACTCATCCAAAACAAATACTAGTCTAAAGAAATGTGTCCTTTCAAAATGACATAACTGGAGCTTTAATGTATTTATTTTACTACTTCTACAGCCTTAACATTAATGGATTGAATAGTAACATGCAACTAAATTAAGATTGTCTTTCTTTTAGCTGAAACATGCTAAACTTCGAACATAAGGACATTTAACTGTATTTCAGTGACTCTGATTAAGTCATTAAAAGGACATTTTTATGAGTTTTTATGAACATGCATGAAATAAAATGTAATTACTTGCAAATGGATGTTAATTTCAATTCAAATGTAACAAATAACCATAGTTATGTACAACATATATTGTTATCATATACATTTCTTTGACAATCCCAATGTTGACTGCAATGACAACATATTAGATAAAAAAGTGCTGATTTGAAACTATGTATTTAGCACCAATTAAAATAATACAACACAATACAAGTTGGAAAAACCCTGATGATTGATCACAGTCGTCCTCGATATGATGCACAGACCAACCTGAGAAGTCCCAGACATTCAGCACCAGTTTCTTCTTGTCCCGTCCTATTATGGTCCAGTCCCGCACATCAACGCCCGCAGTGCTTTGCCTCATGTTCAGCTGGGAACGTTTAAGCTTCATCAGCTGCTGGATCAGCGTAGTTTTCCCACTGCCAGAGTTTCCTACGATGATTAGTTTCATTCTATAATACGGCACCGCTTTCCTCAATCGCTGCTGCAGGAATCTAGGAGGAAGAGACAAAGGTATCTGTTAATTATCACTAATAATAATCAAGATTATGGTTCTTTTGCAGTAGATCTCAACAGTTTTTGGGTCGTGACCCTATTTTTTCCCCCTAGAATTAGTTTTGGAACATGTTTGTGATATTGGGTTTGGAGTATCCAGGATTAGTGCACAAACTGACAAGATTTTGAGAAAGTAAAAGTATAGAATAAAAGTGTTTGAATTCGTGTGTGATGTCTTCATTTGAAAAATAATAATAATTAAAAAACAAAAAATATATATATATAACTGTAATCAATAATTTTTTTGATTACTAGACATTTCAGGCGACCCCATATGAATTCCAGGTGACCCCATATGAGGTGACGACCCCACGATTGAGAAAAGTTCAAGTAGCAGGGGACAAAATGTTTCTTATCAGATACAAACAGTGTCTGACTCCACATCCCACAATGCAATGCACAAACCTTTGTGTTTACAGTGGAGATCAAAACAAACTTTCAACAATGATCTTCAACTGATTGATCCACAGTATGAGGTCTACACTATGTCTTTATCTGATGAGACATTATCGTCTCCATCAGCTTTAAATAAACACTAACAGCTGTTAGATCTATAAAGATAAATAAAGATCTATAAAAGCAGTCCTGACCGAATGATGTCTTTGGTCTTGTTGCCGATGATTTTGAAGTCCATCTGTAGCCGAAGGCCGTCCAGAGGCAGGTCCCACAGTCGGCTCAGTTTTCCCATCTCATATGGGAAGGACCTCAGTCCAACGTTCTGACTCACATCCAGTGATGTCAGACCCTCCAGCAGGCCGATCTGTGGAGGTATCTGCAACACACAACACAGTGTGACTCCCTGATAGTTGTTTCTTATGTCATCCTCTAACAGCATTCTTACCTCAGTCAGCATGTTTTCACTAAGGTGGAGTTTTTCCAGCCTGACCCACTTGTAAACTGGTCCAGTTAGATCCAGTGCTTTGATAAAGTTCTGACTAAACATCAGCTCTCTAATGTTACATGATGCCCAGTGTCCCGGCCCAGGAAGAGCATTGATTCTGTTGGTCCTCATGTCTACTGACCGGAGGCTACAGAAGAAAAGCGAAAAATAAATCATAAAGCATCAAAATGTTGAGGTGTATTATTGATTACTGGTGAAACGGGATCTCACACTTACTTTGGAAGTTCAAGTATAGCCACAGAAATAGTGGTAAAGGCGTTATTTGCCAGTTTCAAAGTTGTGATTTTAGATGGAAGATGTGGCAGAAAACCTGGAAAAGACATTAATCACTTTTAAACACTTTTGAACAAGTACACAAAAAAATATGAGAGCTTTTTTTTTTTTTTTTTTTTTTTAAATCAGATAAAGACATAGCGTTGGCCTCTAGATCAAATAATCAAAGATAATTTGTTCGCAGATGTAAAAGTTAAAATTGCTGCTCAAAATTGTGTTTTCATCTTCATTGTAAACATTTTGTTGACAAACACTTCCAATAACTTAACTTTCTATCACATTTCAGGTGATTTTCATAAACTGGAAGTTTATTGCAAAACAACAGCAGATGTTTAATTTTCCAGTTTAGAAGAAAAAAATACCAGTGAGGCGATATGATAAGATAATAAACCGGTAATAAACTACAACAAAGGAACTGTCCTCCTCATCTGGTGAAGAAATACAAGAAATCTCAGTAAGAATGAAGGAAAAACACTCATACGCAACTGTTTACGCACACAAAACATTTCTGAAAATGTCAACAATCAAAGTGCTTAAACTTTTCAGTGGAAATTTAAACCTTTTATATCTTTTTTCAATTAAATGATCTTGGATGTATTGATCTATGGGGCCTACACTGTGGATTTATCTGATAAAATAAACGTTGTCTCCAGCAGCTTTATCTGTGTGAATTTGTCTTATTTTGTGTACAAGCCTATGAGTAAAATTATTTGACATTCACCAGCATGTTTTTGGATAAAACTGTATGTAAAGTAGCTGTTACCTAAAATGAAAGCTCACATTAACAAAAAAACACATGAAGGCTACAAAAAGGATTTAACAGAAAGTTGGTTGTGACACGTGATATAATATGAGTCACTGATTTACATAGATATGAATGTAAAAAGTACAGCACTTACTTATCTTGTTTGCAGAGGCAGTTAAAGTTTCTAGTTTGGAGCAGCCATTCAGGAAATCTGGAGAAATAGTTTCCACACTGTTCTTGCTCACATCTATTAGCTTTATTTCTGGCAGGTGCAGAGGTGCAGACAACTCAGCTATGCAGTTACTGAAAAAAGGGTAAATACCAGAAATTCATAAAGGAAAATGTACAAACTCTAATAGCAAATAATAATAGTTTTAAAGTACAATACTCCACTTTGGATGCTATATATACAGTACATTTATCCTACTGGAGACATACAGGCACATTTGAAGAATAAAAAACATTTAAACAACTTTCAAAATCAAACTGATTTGATTCTTAAAAACAAGTGACAAACAAATGTCTTTTTTTAGTGTGTGAAGTCCACCAAATGTTCATGTGTAGGTGTGAATAAACTGTAAATGTTTACCCTTCCAGAAACAGCTCCTCAAGCTGAGTCATGGTGCAGCTGAGATGATGAGGGAATTCTGTGATTCTGTTGAAGGAAAGGTTGAGATGCCTCAGCGACTGGCGGGAAAGGGCAGGGTCAAAGGTCAGCAGAGGGCCGATGCAGTTACGAGAGATGTTGAGCGTTCCCAGTGAGGGCAGAGAAAGCAGCTCCGCTGGTAGACGCTCCAGTTGGTTTCCCTGAAGGTCTAGTCGAGTCAGACTTTTTAAACTCTGCACAAATTCAAAGCAAAACCCACTTTTTACAAAACCTTCAATATGCATGTATAGTAAATATATAGCGAGGTGATTATATACTATCTTATGTGACACTGCTCCCTTTGTGTTAAATTAACTCTGTGTCAAAGTATAATATTTATTAAGTTCTTTATTTCAAACAAAAACACACCTGTTTCCTTCTGAAAGATACAATTTAAACACAGTGAGAAATAGGGGTGTGAAAAAAATCAATTTCACAATATATCGCAATTTTTTGGGTGCCGATTTTAAATTTTTTTACTTTATTTAATCAATAATTTTGTGTATTTGTGCAATAGTTCAGTGGTTACAATGCTTTCAATGTGTTGCAATGGTTATTTGACTTTTATGTGTGTAATACCTGTAATATTTATGTATTCACATACATTTTATTTTCATATAATCTGTTCAGGTCAGTGTTTAAACTGATAGAATAGGATACATGATTGTTTCTTATTTCTGTACATTATCGGTGAATGATCCTTAATGTTCTCACTTACAGTTGTTACAATGCCATCATTATGTTGTCATGGTTACTTTGAGACTTCTACACAGTAGTTTCAGTGAAAAGAAACTTGTTGCACTTTGTTTTGTGCTGACTGTGTAACACTGTATTTTCTTTTTTCAGTGAAAATGTACAAAAACACTAATAATAAATAATAAATAGGATGTTTTGAAGTAAATAGTTTTGACTCAATTTGTTCTGAATGATCAATATCTTCTGATGAACATATACAGCAACTTCATTTTTCATCTCTACGTTTAATTTTGATTAACTGGGTAGAATATCGCGATATATAATATCGTATCGTGACCAACGTATCGTGATACGTATCGTATTGCAACATCCTTGCCAATACTCACCCCTAGTGAGCAACATGACCCCGTACCCTCCAGGTTCTTCCTTTATAGTACAGTATGATAACATGTGTCACTGGTTCCGTGTGTTTAGATTATGTTTGAGTTTTAGAGCGTCATCAGGAAAATCACAATAACTGAATATAGTTTTAAAATGAACAATAATCAACAGACAGATACATATATACATATATATATATATATATATTTCAAAAGGTGTAGCAGAATCAGACACGTCAACAACTATTATTTATTTTGTTAGCACTTTAAATACAGTGTTTGTAATTAGACTTCATAAGCAGTAATTAAATAGGTAATAGGCTCTTAATAGGGCCATATTAATGATTAAATATTAACATTATTAAGGCTAAGTAAGTGTTAAAAAAAGTTTTTTATATAATTATTATTGTTATTAACAAACTGAAGCTGCTCGTAATAAGCAGTAATTATATGTTAATGAGCTTCTTAATACTGCCTTGTTAAATGCGTTATTATTAATCATAATAAGTCTAGATGAGTGTTAGTAAAACAAAAGGTTCATAAATATATTTATTAATGCTATTTAAGCAGTAATTATAATTTAATAAACATCCCTAATAAGGACTTGTAAAAATAGTAATAATAATAATAATAATAATAATAAACCCTTTTATTTTACACTTATTGATAACTAACAATGCTGCTCTGCAGCTCCTGCACCTAAAGTGAGAACAGTGCTTTATGAGGATTCATAAAGTCATTATTATGCACTTACTACAAGCAGCTTTAGTGTGTTAATAACATTAATACATATTATTGAGGCTTTTTATCAACACTTATATAGCTTTATTAATGTTAATTACAATTGAATAAGCCTCTTAATATTTAACTACTGCTTATTACAAGCTCCTTAGAATAAAGCGTTATTTTATTGTATATGTGAGTTCTACCAAAATGACACAATATAGTCAAACAATTATTCTTCTCTCTGTAATTGACATTAATTTTAAGTTGTTGTTTTCAATGACTTGTTTGTTTCTGGTGAGACTGCAGCTACTAAACACATTTTTCTAAACCTTTATACTTTGAGACTGACTTAGGTTTGAAATAGAATGTGATTCTTTCTGTCTTATTCATCAGTTTTGCCTCTGAGTTTTTATGTTTTTGGTTTTGTCACCTGACAGAGCGTGGGGGGAAAATCCAGCAAACAGTTGTTGCTCAGGTCCAGACGAAGGAGATGCCACAGATGCTGCTGAACGAAGACGTCGTCTGTTAGACAGGACAGAGACAGCAGCTCGTTTCCTGACAAGTCCAGCAGGTGGATGGAGTCCTTCTCTTTCAGTGAACACATGGAGCTCTCACTGAAACCCAGCACTGAGGAGACAACAGCAGAACACACAGAGATCTACTGATGTCATACAGCCTGTAGACCCAAATATACTGTATCATCACAATTTAAAAACTTTGTTATAAGATTATTTACCTATTGGTGAAAAATGTAGCCCTTTTTCTATTTTCTGTTAATGTATTACATGAATTTTATGTTTCTATTATAACTGTGGTAATGGAAAGATTGTTAACACAATTAAAGATCATTTTTAAAAAGTATTTTCTTTAACATAAACGTTGTAATTTAACTTTGTTATGGATGCTTTGCAGTTTGAAACACAATAAGATCTACTTAGCTGGCTTTCCCGCAAATAAATGCAAATATTCTTTAAAAAAGCAATCCGTGTTTCCTTTGTTTATCTTTAACATTACATTAGAAAAAAGTTCTGACCGATGAAAAAATCTTTGCTTGATTTGTTCCTGACACTAAGATCGCATTTAAAAAGCAAATAGGCCGATAAAAATTAAATATGAAGTTGTTACGTCTTTGGTTTGTGCCAGGCTGTCCGTATCTTCTCTGGACAGGATCGCTATGGTCAATCTCTGTCTTACTGCTCTGAAAACAGAAAAAAAAAACATTTATAACAATTTAATCCTGGGATTAAAGATAATAAAGTTACAAAGTAGATAAAATCATATATATGCTATTAAAAGTCCATGAAATAAAGCATGTAAGGCTGAAATAACTCCTGGTCACAGAGCAGCAGACCTCTGCACTGGTATGACGGTGTTTCCTTCTGAGGGAATCCCCTCTCAGCTCCTCAGTAGAGTTGGTATGAGGCCTTGGAGACAATGCACCAAACAGCGAATCACTTCCTGCCAAAAGTAACGCACAAAATATCAGAATTAGGATTGTTTTATACATCAACAATTATCAGACAATCACTATATAAGCACAAACTCTCATTATTGAAGGCGTTAGTGCACGTTTAGGAGCAGTGAAAGCATGATTTAGAAAAGCTTTAATTTGAAAACAGAAATACAAAAGTGGAAGAACAGAATGAAAATAAATGTAAAACACAACAGAAGTTTTAGTTCTGAAACAAAAAGGGAGGTGCACCATGTGGGTTGGTTGAGGGAAACACGTTTATAACATGTTGTAGACATATCGTCATAAATTATTATTTGCTCCTGTGATCACTGACAGTATCAATGCATGTCTTTGAAAAGAAAAAATATATAAAAAGAGGTGGAATAATAAAACAAATGAGCATAAAGGAGGGGAAGTGGGATAGGTCTGTTCACTTTAGGTCTTCTATTGTTAGTAATAACAAAATATTGACATGTTTTTTTTTTTATTCTTTGTTGGGATTAATTCTTTGGAGCAGTAACAACCATTGCACAGCCCTGGAGTTTATACAAATAAACCACCAATAAATGCAAAGTGAAACATCACATGTCAATTCCTTTAGTGATCAAACACTGTAGAAGAATAATATAATAATAATAAAACTATTCACAGACCCATGACTAATTCCTGAATCTTCTCTCAAACATGTAAAGGATTAGGATGGATTACATGTGGATCAATAGAAGTGGAAAATGTGATCATGTTAATTGTGCATGATGTTCTGAAAATGGAACAACAAATTAACTCAACACTACATGTACGATTACCTTCAGGTACAAAGTGGATTATTGCAATGAGAGAATCTGTCATTACATCATTGTAATGTGATTAACTCCTCTGTCCCACATCAATAAACCAAGACAATAAAGACTGGGTTAATAATTAAATCAGATTAAAAATGTCAAGATTTGAGTTAGTTAGATGCTCTAAAGGGCCACATTTGGCCCCTGAGCCTTAGATTTCAAACATGTGATCAACGATATTAAGTCAAGGTCAAAGCTTATATGTTCATTTAATTAGACCACTTTTTTTTAGGAAACTTACTTTGAATTTTACTTTGATCTCTCGACATGTTTCGACTGCTAACTGTCAGTCTTCCTCAGAGGCATCTACTGATTGCTTTGATGTCCCAAGTCTTCTACACGGTGAAAGTGGGCGTGGCCAGCATGACAGAACTCGTAAGGATTAGGGATGTAACGATTCACTCAACTCCCGATACGATACTGGGTTCATGATACGATTCTCTCACGATTTATTTTACAAAATGAGATTGTAGACAATTGTAAAAAAATTACAAAAAAATAAATAAATACTGTACTATTTTCTTTTATCTTTCATTGTCAAAAGAATTCCTTGATAAATTATGCAAAACAATGCAATTTAACAATTTTACAGTAAACTATGCTAAACTACATAATAGTTCCTTTTCTTTTTAAAAGCGCAACTGAAAATATATTTTGTGCCTTAACAACTTAAACACAAATCCCATATCAAAGAAATAATATAAATAAACAAACTATGGCTTTCATTCTCTCTCTTGTTTCTCTCTTTCCTCTCTGTGACCTCTGACCTTGTATGTCACACGTTCTTTCTTTCTCACTTCTCTCGTTTTGTCTTGGGGAAGCCAAAATGCTTCCACACTTTTGATTTAAAACACGGTGGTGCGTCCTGAATTTCAAATTCTAAATAGATAGCGCCCTCTGCTGTTCAATGCAGATTCAATTTCAGAGTATCGATGTGAACCGTGATATCTTTGAATCATTTTTAACTGCCTCACGATTAATCTTTACAACCCTACTAAAGATACATCAAAGCAATCAGTAAATGCCTCTGCGGAAGACTGACAGTTGGCAGTCGAAACATGTTGGGAGATCAAAGTAAATTTCCTGAAAAAAGTTGTCTGAATAAATGAAACCTTAACATGTCATTTTGAAAAAGGAGATAAAATGAAGTTGCTGGATTTAAGGTCATAGTTTACCGTCGCTCTCCATGTCATCGTTGAAAAACAGATTATCTTCCATGGACACAAAGCTGGAGTCGTCGCTCTCGTCAGAAATGTAGCCTGAGGTCATGCATGGGTCGGTCGTTCTCCTGGGGGGCTGAGATGTGCTCTTGGACCTCTGCAGGGACTGGATGTACTTGGCTAAACTGATGCCTTTACCTGCAGGACAGGAAAAAGGGTTTTTAATATAAACATAAAGTGTGACACGAAGTCAAAGAATCTGACACTTACTGTAACGCTGACTGTGTGTGAGGCCTCGTTCCACCAGCAGGGGGCTCAGCCAGGAGGCATCCAAGCGGCCCAGCCTGAAGCCCCCCAGGCAGAGGGCGTTGTTGTTGAGGTCCAGACCAAGACGAGCCAACAACAGAACCACTATAGGCCCATCACCTCTCTTCACGCTCACACTCAGAGCTCTACGCAGCTGCTGCTCATGGGCACCATGCCTCAACAGGAGCTCCACAAGCTCCACAGGACCGCCTCTTTCACACACCTGACAGTGAAAGCACAAACGCCAGGATTAACTCAGAGTTTACCTGCATGTAGTGGTGGAAATCTTTAGGCAACTCATGATTCTGTTAGATTATCATTATACGGATCATGATGCACATTTTAATAGCAATTCTTAGTTTCTCACCGTGCCCACTGATGAATTGTTGTTTTTAAAAAGATAGCATTTACATTCTTTCACTTTTTACCAAACCAGCAGAGGATGTAAACTGTTAAGTTAAAACTGTTAGAACTATTAATTTATTTCTTTATCTACTCTGTATATTTTCTATTTCTTAGAGGGAATTATGTAAATATATATATATATATACTGTATGTGTGGATGACAGTGACTATTAGTTGAATAGTGGAAAAGTGGATTTAATAAGGTTATGCTTCATCCTACTCCTTTTCAAACATGCTGGCATCTTATTATTGTTGTTTATGCTATTGTTCTTGTTGTTTATGGTATTGTTACTGTTGTTTTTACTATGTTATTTTTGTTTATGCTATTGTTACTGTTAATGCTAATGCAATTGTTGTTTTTACTATTTTTTATTTTTTTTTTATTTATTCAGTTTATTTCCGACATGGTTACATTCACTTTTTTTTTTTTTTTTTTTTTTTTCTTTTTTTGTACATGCCGAAAAAGGAGACGAGAGAAGCAGTTTGCTTATCCGGGTCCCGTCCCCTGTTTTACCATCGCAAATTTACATGGGTTTACATGTCTCTCTGGTCAAACATTCTTGATTTCTTCTGAACGTCCATCTGTAGTTGGTACTATGTTACTGTTTATACTATTGTTATTTATACTATTGTTATTGTTGTTTATACTATTGTTATTGTTGTTTTTACTGATCTCGTGTTATGTTTTGTTGTTTTCAGTTACTTGCACAAAATAAAGCAAAGCATACAAGCATGAAACTGCGTAGTAAACTGCCAACATAGCAGCATCCTTGTTTGTAACATATACCATACAATAAACAAACACTAAACAAAAAGAGAGGTTTTAATTGATATATTATATACAGTTTACTATATATAATAAACAGATATTTTTAAAAGCACTATGGTTGAGCTGCTGATTTAGTGCTCTATTCTCCCATACACTTAAGTCCAAAAAGCTTTTAAAATATCTTTTAACATTGTTTCATGTAATTTACCATTTAAATAAACGATTATTGAAAATGTATGCATTGATAATTGATTATTATGTCAGAATGACCATGCATTGATGCAAAACCTAATTTCTAGTGTACAACCAGTTAAATGGACTTAATTGAATTACAATTGATGTATTTAAATATATATAATAAAAAAAACATTATTTAAAATATGACAGTTATCAGTTTTACAGCTTGGTGTAAGTGTGTATTACAACAACAAACAATGATACAAAAGGTACACATTTAGTCAGAGTTGTCTAAAACTATCAAATATTTATACTTAATTTAAAGGTCTAGAAATCATTCTGTAATCATGGCCCTCAACAATAGCACAAAGCTCTAAAAATGAATGAAAATAAAACCAGTTAATTATCTGTTGGATCTGACCTGATAAATCAATGACTCTGATTTGGTTCTTCTGTTGACGTCCGCACCCAGCTCAATCAAACACTCGGCTATCGTAGTGTCTCCGTCCTCGCAGGCCTTTTCCAACATGCTGCAATGAAGCTCTGCATCACACCACATCCTGGCCAGAGCCAGACAGACGGTCCTACGGAGCTGCAGTGTTTCAAACATGGAGGGTCAGAGTTTACAAACAGAACTGGAGCTTTTAAAACTAACTAACACTGTGGTGTTGACCTTTGACAGCATGTGAAGACAAGTTAAAAAAATAAAAATAAATAAATAAAACTAACAAACACTCATTCTAACAACAAAAACACTAATATTTTTCATTTACATGATGACAGTTATGTAATTTTACCACAAAAGACCTTGAAATGTTGGTTGGATTTGAATAAATATGGTTGTGAGTAGTTGTTATTCCAAGCATATCAACCATCACATACCAGGGAAATGCTTTGGTCAGAGTCGTCCTGTATGTACTGGAAGATTTCTCTGTCAAAGTCTTTTTTCTGCAATTCAGCAGCTGCTTTTGAACTGGCCTCCATCATCCTCAGTGCTACTTGAAAACACTGAAAAATACACAGCCATCATGGTTTGTTCATTTTGAAGCATAATAAATGCTGAATACAGTATCTGCTCACCATCAGCAGCAGCTCAGAGTCGTCTCTGTAGCGAGTCATGGAGGGAACCACGACGAAGGCCAGAAACGGAACCATCATTAGTGACACACTCTTCTTGGTTACCAAGCAGTTGAGCAGTGTCAGCCCCCAGTAGTGTATCTCTGCACGAAAGTCAACAAAAGCGCAAAGTGCACAACAGAGTTAAGAAGACATACATTTGAGTGGTCTGAATCCAAAGCTTTAAATATTTTAATTTCATTTGAACTAAACAAACTAAAATTAACTATGAACTTTTTTATATTTTTATACCCATTCGGATTAACTTTTATACTTAAGTTTAAAATGAACTTAATCTTATGTTGTTTTTATGATAACTGTGTCTGTTTTGGCTTGAATTTTTTAAGTGTACTTGAATGTTGTGGGAGGGGCATGTAACAATTTTGTTGTACTTTATGACAATAAAAAGGATTTTATTTTATTCGATTCTAAACCTTCTTATCATTATTTAAACTAAAAGTAACATTAACAGATTTGTATTTCAAATGAAATGATCACTCAGTGCATACAATAACATGCAAAAAAGAAAAGACCAGGAACACACAATGAACCAACTGGCTTCTATACAATATAACTCTTCTTCTATGGTTTGTGCAAATGGCCAAATTAACTTAACTTCTCTGAACTGTGCGTATGAAAGTAACATGAATAAAAATTCTCCTTTAATTGGGCCATTAGCAGACTATGAAGGGTGGTGTGTACTGTACCTCGGTCCTGTGGGAACATTTGTAGTGTATGCAGTACAGTGTCTATCGCCCCCTGTTGGCACAGCAGGTCCACTGCACCGGAGCAGTCAGCCAGAGTGAAAAGCACCTTAAAGCCACACCTCTGAATGGCAGCGCTGTGGATGAACTGTGGACAAAGACAGAACTAAGCATCACACAA
This sequence comes from Gouania willdenowi, assembly GCF_900634775.1. Taxonomy (NCBI): domain Eukaryota; kingdom Metazoa; phylum Chordata; class Actinopteri; order Blenniiformes; family Gobiesocidae; genus Gouania; species Gouania willdenowi. The sequence continues at coordinate 71,567,889 of NC_041049.1, forward strand.
TATGGTTCATCTAAGCAAACTTCAAAAACTGCAGTCACAGTGCATTAAATGCCTTAATGCCACTTAGTAGTGGAATAGGGATTTCAGAGATCCTTGACATACACTATATACATTTACATCAACAAAGCATTTTAATATATTGTCATTATTGGGTAAAAATTGACACTGGTGTAAAATTACATACATGTGTACATGTTAGGAGCCTTATTGTATTTTTTGAATGAGGTAATTTGTCAGATACAGCATGAGCATTTTCTTCTTTAACAGGAACATCACGTTAACATGGTTTAATTTAATTAGTGTGAATCTTGAGGCTGTTTTTTTTTTTTTTAAAGCTATTTTCAGCATGAAATAGAATCATGAGATGTTCATTTAGTTTTCTGATCTTCTGTTCTGGCACATTTTAGATTGTGACATTCACAATTTTAACTAAAATAACAAATAAAAGATATAAAATATAAAATGTAAAAATATAAAAATAAAATATAATATCCTGAAGCAAAAAACCTAACTATTCCACATGAACATGTATCAACTACTTGGTGCGAAAATAAAATGTATTAAATCATCAATAATTCCTGAGTACTAGACACTGTGTGAGTGACAAACATCACAGTTTAGACACGGTGGTACTGCTTTCTTTTGTTTTAAACCAAATAATATACTTTACTGTAAAAACAAGAGTATTCAGAGAGCACAAACCTCCACCAAACACCAAATATCCATATTTTGCCAGATATTGCCAGTTATCAGTATCTCAATGAGAGTTAGGCTGTTGTCAGATGAATAAATAAGTATATAAAATAATGCTAGCAAAAACATAAGCTATGTAATAATAATCATTAGGGGTTGTTTATTGTTGCAGAGGATGTAAGTCACTTTTTCATTTTAAATTCTATACTAGTAATAATTGGGGAATAAAGTTAGGGTAGTTGCTAACAGCTAAAAGAACAAACTCGCAGCTCTTATTCTGAAATCTCATAAATGCAGTTACACACAATTAGCAGTAGCACAACATTCCAAAATACTTTCCCCAGTGAATGGGTATCTTATATTATTTTTCAAACCTTTTATTAGAAATGTAAATATATATATACTAGTGAATCATTGGCTTAGTGCTGCTGTGCTCCTTAACTGATTAAAAAAGTCAGCTGAAGGTTGGTGTTTTTTAAGTTTTTATTTATTATACAACAGGACAGTTTTGCCCTCACACTTGTAACTGCAAAAACAATGTAGATCATACAAAGTAAGAGCAGTTATGTGTCGGTACCATACCCGATTGAGGACCTCCAGGTAGAGGGTGTGAGCTTCTTCCACCACACACTGGTTTTTTAGGACCTTTAGCGGCAAATCGGCAAGGTCTGGATCTGCCACGGAGATGCCATGCTCCCTTAAACTCCTATCTAGGAACACACGCACACGCACACACACACACACACACACAAAAATAAATAAATGGAATTTTATAAATCTGTTGCTGTCGTATAAGTAATAAAATGGTAATTAGCAGTAGTAGTTTAGTTCATTTCAAACATGTAAAAATAAAAATAAAAAAAAAGAGAGAAAAATGCAAATGTAAAAAAAGTATAATGGACAAACAATGAACGGTATCATACAAACAAGCTCTCAAATACTTTCTATATAAATGTAATGTTCACGTCTGAAAAGGAGTGGGAAAAAGTAATTGAGTTAAAATTCTCACTTATAATTTAACTAAAAACTGATGAACCATGTTACAGTTCTACACATATGTAGTTAACAGTTATTAAAATGTGTAAAGTTTTACCACATTTTACCATTTAAAAAAAACTCAAATCTATACTGACAAAACTCTACAAAATACACAACAAAAATATTAAAACCGATATTTTCATTGATTATGAAGCCTAACAAGGTAATCAATAAATAGGAAATAAATTAGATGATAGATATTAGTTTTTAGTGTATTTTACAGCTGATTTAGGACCAGTTATCATTAGAGATGCTTCACTTTTATTAGGTTATTTATTAAAGGCTCAGAAATTGTGATTAATTGTAATTGGGAAATTTAGCAATTGAAAACATAATTGTAATTGACTTTCCGAGGATAAAAAATTATGTAATTTAATTGGAAAAAATGTCATTCACCCAACCCTGGTAAAAATCCGATCAATCTTATCAATGTTCAATCAGATTAACGTAACTAACTGGAGTAATAAGATGATGGAGATAACGGATTCCCATATATTTATTTACATTGATTTTCAAAATAAAACAAGTGATAAACCTGCCCCACATGTTTGAACTGTTGAACGCTGATGACCCTGTGGGGTTATATACTGTACTGATCATGTGGTACTTAATGGGCTACATGCTGCTGCTGCTTTGCTTTACAAAAACGCATTGAGGTATAAACAAAAAATAAAAATAAAACATAGAGAAAGAGAACTGACTTTTATACAGTTAGCATCTGCCTATGGTTTTGGCGAGATTGGCAGTTTTTCCATTTCTAACATGCATTTATTACATTGAATGATTTAGTTTTTAGTATGCACAAATATATTACAATATTAAAGGAGGAACATGTATTCCACTTCTAATAATCAAATAATAATGATCTTTATCTGATCAAGCATATCCCTTAGTGTTGTTTTTATCAACACTTTAATAAGCTGGTGACTTATATATAAATCATAACCTGGCGGTGCAATTTAAACTAATCATCAGAATAAATGTGTCTGTTAAACCAGCATTTTGAGGATTGTTCTTATTCTTTTGGTCAATTTTGTGTTTATTGGACTTTTCTCTGGAACAACTGTTTCAAACTAAGCAGATGCCATTATATAATAAAAAGTATTCAATCCACCTACTGAGCAATAAAAATATAACCCATGATTTATGAGTTTGTTAGATTAGATTTACTCACAGGTATAAATAATGTAATCAAGTACTGCCCCGCCCTTCAGTTCATTCATATTAATAAATGAGGCTGTTTTAACTAAAACATCTTGAGAGTACCTGGGCAAAGAAAGACCAAGCTGGTCTGCAGAGCCTCTAACTGGACCTCTGGATGGAAGTTGTGGACTTTCATGGTGCTAATAATCTGTGTCATCACCATGTTCAGGTCATCGCCGTTGGCGCTCCTAAAAATATGGGATAACAGTTATTCAGAAATGTTTCAACACATGCTTAAATATGAACTTCTTTTTTTAAAAAAACAACAGGCGTGTGCAGACCTTCCTTGGAAAAGTAGCTTCAGCAGCCTGCACGCACAGATGGACACTTCTGCTGAGGTTGAATAGTTCTTCATCCTTTCCACTAAATTCACATGAAGGCCACTGGACAGCAGCAGAGACTGCATTCTACCTGCAAACAGCCCATCATGTGTGATGCAGTCAGTCAGGTGATAAAGAGAAGCAGTCTAATGGAAGACTCACTGTTGTTGGTGATGAGTGTGGCCATGGCACTGGTAGCAGCTTCAAACACACGGGGAGAGGTGGGGTCCACCAACATGGCCAACATTAACTGTCTGTGAATAGGAATCCTGAAACACAAACCTTATGCTCAGGGTTGGGCTCAATTACAATTTTAATCACCTACCTGATAATTCATTATAAATATGGTGTACATTTATAAATGTGTTGCTGTCGTAATCATAATTACATTTTAATTTAGTTCAGATAATTGCATTTGTAATTGTAATTGCCATATAAAAATTAGGGCTGGGATGATACCATTTTGTCAGGATTCGATTTTACAAGTAATGCGATTCTACAGTGACGATTATGACTATTTTTTTCCTTATCCCAACATTAGTTGAATCCTACACTCCTAGAAATATGCAGAGGTGTCGCTTTGTCCGCCATCTTTGTCCGCCATCTTTGTCCACCATCTTTGTCCACCAAAAAGGAAATCACAGCTGCTACTAGTCTTCCTCGTGTGTGCAATCACCTGTGCATTAACAGACCGCCACTCAGCGGTCGTCCACGAATATGTGAACAATAATAAGAAAGATATCAATTAAATATAAAAAAAATTTAAAAAATGGGAAGAAGAATTTATTTTTAAAATTGGCACCCAAAAAAATCGCGATATATCATAAAATAATTTTCCCCCCCCATCCTTAATAAAAATTGTCAATTATAATTTAACTCAAAATTGGGGATCGATTTTACAGTTCTATGTACAGTTCTCCACATATGTAGTTAATTATTATTAAAACATGTTTCATATAAAGCTCATAAAAAACATATTAATTGATTATGAAGCCTAACAAGGTAACCAATAAATAGGAAATAAATTAGATGATAGATATTTGTTTTTAGTGTATTTACTGCTGATTTAGGACCCGTTAGCATTAGAGATGCTAACAGAAAGCTAACACAAAAAGGTAGGCTAACTTTTATTAGGTTATTGATTTCAGGCTCAGTAATTGTGATTGGAATTAAACTTTTGTAATTGAGAACGTAATTGAAATTGACTTTCTGAGGATAAAAAAATGTTGTAATTGAATTGCAATTACAAAAATTGCTGGTAACTGTAATCATAATTGAATTGTAATAGAACATGGGTAATTGAAAATGTAATTGACCCCAACCCTGGTCAGGGTCATGAGTCTGTTGGATGTGTTTACCTTCCATTAAGCTCCGCCTCCTCTGCGTTTTCTCCTTCAGCTCCGTGCAGCAGCAGGTTATGAATGGCCCAGCTAGCAGCTTCCTAAAGAAACAGGAAAAAATGATGAAAATGTTTCTTTGTAACATAAAAAATAAAAAAGAGAAAGATAATAGAAAATAAGCTTTTGCTGTCATTCTTTCATTCATCTATGTTAATGCACCTGTTGTTTAGTAATTCTGTTGGCACAGGTGAAAGTAATGGTACTCACGTTACTGTAATTCAGTTGCTTTTATGGCATATATCAGTATTCTTTACACCTCTGTGTGTGTTGGTATCTATATACTACGACGTCTCAGAAACGTTATCAGTGGTTTTAACGGCAACATGTACGCTGATGACATTCAGCTGTACTTTTCCTTCCTTCTTCCTAGTCCCCCCTTTGTCTGACTACAATATTTTACTCAGAAAACTATTCATAAACATCTATAGATCAAAATGATGGAATGAACGAGTGATAATACACGTTTTTAAAAATCTCATTTTGTAAATAAGATGAATTAAACAGTATTAAGTGCAGTGGTTCACAACCTTTTTTGGATCGTGACCCTATTTTGATATCAGGAATTTCTGGCGATCCCAAAGACATTTTTTTCTAGAAATAGTTTTTGATCATTTTGAGCTCAGACATTTATTTTTTAACTGCATTTTAGTTTAACTAGATTTAAATTTCACAAAGTGAAAGTATAGAAATGCAGTTTAAGAATATGTGTTGTTTATTAATAAAAAAAAGAATAATAATTAAAAAAAACTCAAAAATCTTAATTTAGTTTTTCTGAAATTTCAGGTGACCCCACATGGGGTCCCTACCCCAAGGTTGAAAAACCCTGGTAGTGGCTCCTATGGACTTATAACTATAGTTTTTTATCATTTCTGGTCATCTCACGACCGTGGCTCAGGTGGTAGAGGTCGTCTTCTGATCGAGAGGTTGGGGGTTCGATCCCAGTACCTGACTATGTGTCGAAGTGTCCTTGGGCAAGACACTGAACCCTAAGTTGCTCCCAGTGGTCGACTAGCACCTTGCATGGCAGTCCTGTCCCACTGGTGTGTGAATGTGAGAGTGATTGGGTGAATGAGCTGATATGTAAAGCTCTTTGAGACTGTTTCAGTGGTGATAAAGCTCTATATAAAATCAAGTCCATTTACCATTTACCATTTATCTCATGCCTGGGGCAGGACCACATTTTTCACTCTCTAAAGTACCCCTTGTAGTACCAACGCGTACCCCCATTTGAGAAACTCTGCTGTAAGGCACTGTGTGAGCTTTCTCTGTGCTATACAAATGTTACTTACTTATTTACTACATAACCAATTCTATTTGGTTATATTTTTACAGCTATTTATTTTTTTATGTTTTTATCTACCACTGTTTTTTAAGTTGCTCACATTATTATTTATTCTTCTTTTGTGTGTGCATTGGCTTTACAGTCCCAATGTGAATATATCTAATCTTAGTTTTTTTTTTAAAGCCTTGTTTTTGATGACCATCCTTCTTTCAGGATATTGTATATCTGCAAAATTCAGTTAAAAAAAGTAAGAAAATAAACATAGACATGTATGAATGCCATACATGTCTATCCATTAATCACCTCACCACAGGTTTTTACACTGCCAGGATTGAAATTGTTTTGGTTTAATGTATGACTGGAGATAAAGTATTTAAAGTCTACTATAGTGTTCAATAGCTTTAAAAAGCTAGACTAACCTGAACATGTGGTTCATCAGCATGGAGCTCCAGAGCAGTGCAGCAGTCCTTCATCCATCCCAGGCCTAAGTCGTCCACCTGCTCCCTCCCTCTGTTTTCCACCTCTTCTCCTTCCTCCAGACCCTCATCTGACACTGCTTTGTTCTGGACGATAGTTGCAGCTGTTAACAGGAGGAAAAACCAAAGTTATGTTTGTCTCACCACTAATCTATAAATATGAGCGTGTGTTCTCACTGAGCTCAGCCAGGATAGAAAGAGCAGCAGCCTGCAGCGTGGCGTTATCTGGGAACGTCCGACAGGCTCTGAGCGCCACTCTCTGGATGCCGTTCAGCACCAGCATGTTGTAGTAGTTTTCTGTCAACCAAACACAGCCTGATTTAAACTCCTGCTCCTGTTGGTCTGACAGTGTTTCTCAAATGGGGGTACGTGTACCCCTAGGGGTACCTAATGGCACTACAGGGGGTACTTGAGAGCGTGAGAGGAAAATTAATAGATAAAGTGTTAGTGTTGGTCCCACCCAAACTATAAAAATAAATCCATATGAGGTCACCTGAAATTTCGGAAAAATTAAAATAGATTTTTGAAATGTTTTAATTATTTTTATTTTTTTAAAGAAATTTAATCAACGCACAATCTTAAATAACTATTTATGTACTTTAACTTAATAATAATAATCTAGTTCAACTAAAATGCAGTAAAAAAAAAATTATATATATATATTTCTGAGATCAAATATGATCCAAAACTAATTCTAGAAAAAAATGTCTTTGGGGTCGCCAGAAATTCTTTATATGAAAATGGGGTCACGATCCAAAAAAGGCTGTGAACCACTGCACTAAATACTGTTTATTTCCATTTATTTACAAAATGAGATTGTATAAAATGTGTGTTATCATTCCATCATTATGATCTATAGATGTTTTTAAATAGTTTTATAAACTAAACGTTGTAGTCGGACAAAGGGGGAAATAGGATTCAGAAATAAGAGAAAAGAGAACTAAAGCCTAAAAAGTTTGAGAACCACTGATCTAATAAAATGTATTTGGTCTTTTTAAAAAAATATCAAACTATTCTTCAACAAAATTAAATCACAAAATCCATCAAATGAAAATATACATGAACGTGATCAATATAGCATTTGATCTGATTTGCTTGTGTTAATCTAATGAAATCTGGTGAAATATAAAATTCCAAATTATTAATAAATAATATATTGGTTTGAATAAATAATTGATCAAGTTTAAACCACTGAGTCAAATATCTAAATATTTCCTCAGGATTTAAGCTTTACTGTAGCAACTAAACTTGATTTATTCAAATTTATCTTTAAATAAACTGACATATGATACACACTAGAGCCAGTTGTTGGTTTAAAGCCCAATAAAAAAAAAAACATTTTGAAGCCCCACCAATTATAAACCCACCCTTGGATAGTTAAAAACATGCAGAAGGTCACATGACCCACCTTGGGGTTCCTATTTAGACTGGTGACATCCACTGTAGTGGTTGAAAATATCAGCTGTATGATTTATATGAAAAAAGGAAGGATTTAAAACCATGATATGTCCCCTTTAATTTAAATACTGTGTCAAACCCCATAACACAGAGGTGATATCATAAATGTCTGGCAACCCCAGAGACATTTTTCTTTTATTTCTAGAGTTAGTTTTTGATCATGTTTTACAGATACAGAGTAGTGCTCAGCATTTCTTTTGAGTCATTCTTTGTATTTTTCTGTATTTTTGTGTGATTCTGCTGTCATTACTGTATGTGTGTTTCTTGTTTATTTTTCTGTCGTTTTGTGTGCATTTTTGTCATGTGTTAATGGGGGCCACACACACATAATAGACAGTGGGCCACATGTGGCCCCCGGGCCAGCAGTTGCCCATGTCTGGTGTATAATAAACCCACACCTGTATAAAACCTGTCAATATAAGTGGATACCAGCCACTAAAAAGTCACATACATAGAGTAATCAGTTATAGACGCTCCTATCTAAGGCAATAAATAAATGAATTAAAAAGCTTTTTGTAGTGTTTGGTACATTTAAGGTTCAGCTTTATTTAGTAACATATTTCTTTGCTAACTGCTGCTGACCTGATGTAAACTTTCTGAGCAGATAACACGCCGTCTCCTGGAGCTCCTCAACCTGTGGGAAGGCATCCATGGCTGTGACGATTAGACTGTAACACCGAGTACCTCCAGACATCAGAACCTCCAAGTTACTCCCTAGAGAAACAAACATAATGGCACTAAGATGTTTTGGTCATTCCTCATTATATTTAAAAAACACATTAAAATTACTAATTGTTTAACATTCCGCAGATCAGAATAGTACATTCAAATTACATACAAATTGTACAATGTTATGTAAAATGTAAAAGTACATACCGTGTCTTGTAATTACACAGTATTAAAAATAAGTGGAAGAGTTTAACGCAGAACAGAAAAAGTCACTTATAAATACAAGCATTGTCTTCAAACAGCTTCCATTGACTGTGAAAAATTATGAGTGAAAAACATTTTTTCATGGTTAGATTGATTTCATCATGACAAATTATTCCTGCTAAAGAGCGCTATGGTACAGTGTGAGATTATTGTCCCCTGTTTATCCATTACATACATAGATAACTCCTATCACTGGGTGTAATGAACCTTTACCAGGGCCAGCCAGGGGGAGCAGCACTCTCAGAGCTTCCAGGAGTAGATCAGGACTGTTGGAGAAACCTCGCAGAGCTGCAAGAACCACATCATGATCCTGGTTCTCAACAAACTCCACAAGATGAACATCGCTCACTGGAAACACAGAGACACAACAAAGACATGCAAATGGAACAATAAGAACACAAAGATCACAAATACAATGTTACGTAACAAAAGTCAGATTGTGCAGATGGAGAAATACAGTAAATTGACTCATCATTCCTCACAATGAAACCTGAGTGACAGCTTAAGATAAGAAGATTAATCTTGTGATCGTAGGCCAAATATTAAATAATGGCTGTATCGAAGTGTTACAAGTGAACATCTGTCAACCTGATGTGGTGAATGTAGAAAAAGTGAATCAAATAACTGTTCCATTCTGTTGATTTGTCACATGGTAACAAACTGTACTGTATGTTGTTTAAAGAGAGAACATAAATATCAGGGTCATTCTATCCCCTTCTGTCTGCATGTTCTACATTGTTTAATGCCATTTATAGCATCAACTTTTCAAAATAAAATGCACTTTTAGTCTGGCAATGAGACGAGGACAAAGAGCTCGTCACATCACCAGCTATCTCCATGATGAAAAAAGCAAAAACAGACCTTTCTTAATATTTAACTGTCAATCCATTGTGTGGAGACACTTTTGCTGACTATTCCTCCACAGTAGTAAATGGATGGGATTTCTTTGCACTGTTTGCTAGTGAAATAAACATCTAGAGATAACCTTTGCAGTGATTCATCACAAACAGAACCTAGAAAGCCTCCTGATTTGGCTGATGTGTGCTACAAAAAAACTGTCTCGATCAATGAAATCTTTTTTTGTAAAAGTTAAAGAACTCAAAGTGGCTGTTACTTTAAAACAACAGATCATCTTCAGAAGTTTGTCTGTGTGTGTGACCTCATTAATGTACAGTTGATCTGATAACACAGGTTCTACATGTTTATTCTTAAAGGTTAAACACTAGTGAGGTAATAAAACACACATATAACCTACTTAAAACAATACAGCAATAAAACAATAAAAGTACAAGAACAGTCTTCAAAGTGCTTTGTTCAGCCTAATAACAGTTTGTGAGAAGAAGTTGTTAATGTGTCGAGATGTCCTGCATCTCAATGAACGATATCTTCTCCTGGAGAGAAGGATCTGGACCATGGCTTTACCAGGGTGACCAGTACCAGAGTTGTTTTCTTTACTCCACTGAACAACATTTTCAATTTCTGCTCTATAAGATTAATCATCATTCTCAGTGATGAGACCAATAATGGTGACATCATCAGTCAGTCAGTCAGAAGAAGCTGCACAATCATGAGTGTACAGAGTAAAAAGTAAAGGACTTAAAATGTCCCCCTGAGGAGATCCAGGACTCATGAACACTTTGTCAGAAAGACAGTCATATATATTTTACTCTCTATGATCTACCAGTTAAAAAGCTAAAAATCCACTTATACATAGCATCATTCAGACCAAGAGATGTGAGTTTTTCAACCAGTTTACCTGAGACAAGAGAATTAAATGCAGAGCTGTAATCAATGAACAACATTCTAGTGTGAGATTTAGCATTGTCCAAATGTTGGTAAACACAGTTTAAAGTAAAGGACGCTCCTGTTTTCTTTGTACGTAAACTGTAGCGGATCGACACACGCAGGGATCTGGTTCTTAATAAAGTCCAGTACAAGCCGCTCAAAAGTCTTCAATCATTATAAACAGATTGGTGAAAACAAAACAGTTTTTACTTTAAACTCCTTAAATGTATTGTAAATGACTAAAGCACGACCTATACCAGTAGTTTGATAATTATACCTATAATGATTTTAGTTTAGGCCGTGACTGGAGTGTGTGTTTGATTACCGTTCTCCAGGAGAAGTTGCAAAGCTTTGCAGCCTTGGATCTGCACTTCTTCGCTGGTTGGAAAGGTCTTCATTGCCTGAACGACCAGTGATAATACATCCTCCTCCTCTTCCAGCACGAGCTGTGCAGCCACGCCTTTGTAAAGTTATACAAGAAAAATAAGATAAAAAGCAAATGGCATTAGTCTGCATGTCTTTACTGTTGATCATGAGGTAATGTCAGTAAATGTCAGAAGATTTAAATGGAAACTATTTAAGAAAAACTACCAGTCATTTTAATTTCAAAGTTAGTCCTGATGGAGGCGCTATAGAACAGGTCATGGTTTCATTATCCAGGGGTTATTTGTGTTTTTTAACAAATAAACAAAGTACCTGAGACAAAAAGGTGCCCTGCTGAAGTTTCATAACAGAATATTTGTGGGTTCTAGAAATATGCAGACAGTGGTATGTCAACGTACAGCGGAAACTCTTTTTTTCAATGATAATAAGCCTCACACTAAAGCCAGTAGAACTGAACTATTTTATGGTTCATTTCTACACTTCCATAACAGCTTCACAGTAGTGATACATAAATATTCAATACAGAATAACTCATATATATGTATATATAATAAACTATTTGTGTCCTTGATCCAAGAATACCAGGCAGGGCGTAGATGGGGTTGGGAAGGCTACATACTGGTGTTGTTCTTCAGTTTTGTGTCTGATCTGAGGAGCAGTGCCAGGGCTCTGAGTCCAACCATTGTCACTGGACAATCCAAGATGTACAGAGCGAGAACCTTCAGGATCTGCCTGGAAAACACATCACACATTGGTTCAACCTGCAGCCAAACACATGCTTAAACATGTACAAAGTATTTTTTAGAATACGCTGATATCTGATTTGGAACTGAGTCCCTGGTTCAAACAAACACACAAGTTCTTATTTATCAAATCAATATTAAAAACGTGTTGACAGTTAACAGTAAGCATTGTTTACCACTGTACCAATGAATGAATGATTCTGTTTATTTTGGTTAATATTGTACATTGCATTAAAATACAAACAGATTTCATTAAAAATTAAAAACAGGAATAAGCAAGAAGCAAAAGCTTATTTTCAGCCTATCCTTTTCCCTCCACACACATGTTATGTACCATTCATTACCTGTGGAACACCAGCATACTTATATATATAAAACAATATCAAACACATCTATTTGCTCAACTTAATATTCATGAATCATTTTATTCTTCATTTTATTTAGCTTTGTAAAGGAAGTAAACATTGGGGATTATATCCCATAAATGTATTAGCTGATAACTAATGTATCGACCAATATATAAACTAAGAACATTGATACACAGTATATTTACTGAACATGAACAAGTTCTTATAACACCAAAATATGATTTAATGACAAAGAAACAAAAAACTAGTAAATTAAAATAAGGAACTTTAATTGAAACACTGTCGACATAAGAAATGTAAAGCTACTGATAAATAGGAAAAAGCAAACTTCAGCAAACTATATTTTTGGAATAAAATGTAAATAAATATTTGAAAATAAAGTTGCTCAAATTTGAAACAGTAAACATGATTAAATAAATAAATAAATAGAAAAGCAAAATAAAATTGTAAGCAATTAACTATTGTATTTCTCCCAGTGTTAAGTCAAAGGTGGCAGAAAAAGTAGCAACAAAATAGTTCATAAATTGGTTTGAGATCAGAGCCGGACCCATTCTAGTTGATCAATAACAGTCAAAAAACACAGGATCAACCCTGAATATATTAACTTACTGGTGAACACCTATTACATCCCAGTCCTTGCATTCTTGCAGAGGTCTGGTGAGGTGGGTCAGTGTACTGGGGCATATTTCAATCAACCGACACAACAAAGACCAGCCCACCTACAGGGGGAAAAACACACACACATATATAAATATATATATATACATAAATATTGAAAAAAAAACAAAACAGGAAATGAACGGAGCAGCCTGTGAGTGAACAGGAACGTGATAGTGAAAGTGGATGTGAACCTGAAAAGGCTTTTCTGACATAACTGACCTCATAAACCAGTCACGCAATTCAACTATCAGTAAGTACACTCACCGCTGATAAAGTCTACAATAAAGTCACAAGACGCTGTATATACGCTTGAACATAAATCTATGTTTATGTATCATTCTTTTGAAATTCATAAAAATCTCTAACTAGTATTTTACTATGGTCTACTGCTGGTAATCATTCATATACATTAATGTATATAAGTCCCTCCTTACAGACCAATAGGCTTCCACTTCCTGTTTTTGAGACTGTCAATCAAAGTGAATGTGGAACTGTACACGGAAACAAGGCCACGCATCACAACAGCAAACATGTAAATATGAATATGGCTCTAACCTGACCTATAGACCTACTGTATATCAATGCGGCCCGATGCGAGATTGTTACGTTCCGCGATGTGTGCAGAAAAGTAGAGGCGTGGCTTCTGATAAATTACAGAGGCAGTGGGAGGAAGTGGAGCTGTTGAGGGCGGGACATCGAGACGTCCTCTCAGAAACTCCGGATATCAGCTTTAAGCAACTAAAACATATATCATTTTTTTTATTTTTTTCTCGATTATGTTATTTTTGGAATCGTTGGGTGTAATAATCAAAGTCGTAATCAAACTTCGATTAATTGCACAGCCCTAACCAGGACTACAACTATTTTAGTTTTCTGTTGATGAATTTCACTTTTGAAATCTGTCGTCAAACTTTTGGTCAGAAGATGAACAGACGTGTTCAGTTTAAAGGCAAGCTTTCGATTATTTCTGGGACGTATTAAACACAAAAACTAACCAGGACAGTGAGTCTGCATTAGGAAAAAGCTCATTGTTATTTTGCTAAATGAATAAATAAATAAAATACATGGATGGAGACACCAATGAACGAGGAGTTATCTTCTACTGTACCTGCTGCACTTCTCTGCTACTCATGTAGGACGACAGCACCACCGTGAGAGGGATGTGAACGTCTTTGTCTTCAAACAGCTCAGCAGCTTTAACAAAAGGTGATGAACAAGAAAAATACACACATTATGAATCATATGTTCTAAATCTAAACATCAGCATTTAGGATTTTATACATCCATCAATTCACTCACCTATATACTCATATATGTGTATATATACACACACACACACACACACACACACACACACACACACACACACACACACACACACACACACACACACACACACACACACACACACACACACACACACACACACACACACACACACACACACACACACACACACACACACACACACACACACACACAACCTTGACTAAAGCATCAGAAGAAATCTTGAAAAATTAAGTCATTTTGATCTGTCAAATGATCCTAATAAACAAAAACACTAAATTTATTACAGAATATTACATATAAAACCAGATATCACTGAGTTGTCTTACAACATTGTTTCTAAATTATTCTTTAAGCAAATGTAATTAAACTCCACATTAAGGACTCACAGTTTCCTGATGATTATATCACAAGATGGAAGTCATTTTTCTCGTAATGTTTCCAGAATCCTGCAATTTTCCTCACATTATTCCACAAAATGTTCCCAAATGTAAATAAATAAATGGTCACAAAATGCAGGAAATGTAAAGAGAAGATCCGTCAGTGACTGGTATGGCTGGTTTCCTATAGTCTGTGTCTGTGACCCATTTCAAATCAAACTGCTCCTCAACCAGGGAAAAATATTAAGAGTCAACATATATCAAGCTTTCTATTTTGCCTGATATAAAAAATTACAATATCACCTATATCAATATTTTCTATATTAAAAAACTTGTTTTAGGAGTCACTGCATTTGCTGCTACTTCGCTAGGTGGATTTCTGAGTGCGTTGAGACCCTCCCCTAAACATCCAAACACTGTTTATACATTTTTCAGGAGAAAATATCAACCTGAACCGTCTATCAAGATATGAATTTTGGTCCATGTCACCCAGCCCTAGCTAGTCCACATTTGGCCCCAGAACTACACAAGCATGTTTGACTCAAGTACCCCCATTCTCTTGTTTCTGAATGGATGCACCCCTACAACATTTTGTTCAGAATACTGTTTGAAAAATAACTATAAAGCATAATGATGGAATGAACGAGTGATAAACACATTTTAAAGAATCTCACTTCGTAAATAAGTGGAAATAAACAGTACCGAGTGTTTCCTATGGAAACCCGTTTACTACTACTAAAAAAAATAATCACTATGAAAAGCCATAATCCCAAGTTATTAAATTAATAATTATGAGATAGAAAGTCACAATGTTTAGAAAGAAATTCAAAATTATGATTAAGTTATTTTTTATGTAAAGTTGCAAAGAAACATCTTAAAAAAAAGTGACAGAATCATTTTTGCAATAAAGACGTATTTATGTTCTTCCACTATTTTATACACTTTGAACCATGTGTTGAATTCTTAGAACTGAATAAACACATAAAATATGTGGTTTGAATGAATTATTATTCAGTGTCATTAAGAATGGTAACAGTCAGTAGACTGCTGCAGCAAATGCTCAATTTGTATCTCATAATTATGACTTTCCATAGTGATTTCTTGTTTTTTTTCAGTGGCGTTAATGTGCTTTCATCCATAGCTTCCTGAATAGATTAATTTATAAAGTTGTTGTTTTTTTTTTTTTAATTATCATTTTCTGTTATCTCCCACTTGGTGTAGGACCAAGAATGACATTTGTATTTTTAGTTCATGTTGGAATCAAGATCATTTTCATCATCATTACTATGATTATATATATTTTTTTTTTTACCAAAATCACACATTTTGAAAATACCCATATTTTTCATGCTTTTATTTGTTAATTTTCCTCTCTCTGTCTCACACTTTTAAGTACCCCCTGTAGTGCCCCCTGTTTGAGAAACACTGGGCTAATACATGCATTATAGTAGAGTTTACATTCAGAGACATAGTCAGAGGTGTGCCTTTGCTGAATCAATCAATCAATCAATCAATCAATCAATCAATCAATCAATCAATCAATCAATCAATTTATTGGAGATGAGCAGAAATCAATCAGCAACAATATCAAGTTAATAGGATAGAACCGACACTCATCTAATACACAGCTGTGGGCCTCAGGGTCTGCTCACTCCCTGGGCCTCGAACCTAGTTTTCCCAGCTTTTTTATTCCCCTTCCTTGGCTGCACATGGCTGAGACACGTGACTTATTTTGTTATGATACGTAAAACATTAGTGATTGTCAGAGTCAAACATTAGCTCATCAAAGATAAAGACATTTATAAGTTTACATCTAACAGTAATATTTTCATTAGAAGATAATTTACATTTAGAAATCAAACTATCAGTTATTTAAAGATGACATTTACTGTTGATTAAAAACAAAACAAATTATGTACAAGATTATTGATTTATTCATTATTATTATTTATCATTTAGGGCTCTATTGTGTCTGCTTTATTTGATTTATTAGGTATATGTACATAAGTTGTTTATTGTGTATTAAGTTTAGTATTTAAAATAGAAATATTCTTATTTGTAATGATTTTTGATTTTTTAGTGTTAATCTGAGTGTCTGGTGATTATATCTATTATTTGTGTTGTTGTTGTTAGATTTAGATTAAGTTGAAATGTTTTAAATCTGTTTGTCCTTGTTCTGAAAATAGCAGTAACACGTTGACCTGAATATATTTTATAAATAGAATTATTGAGTATAAAGACATTTATTTATAGTATGTTAAAAAGAAACATTTAAACAATGTTAATAAAGATGTTTAGTCGTACCACAGTCGGTGTGGGCCAGGTACAGCAGGTCCTCTATGATCTGGATCAGGGTACCCAGTGGTCTGTCCTCCTGGGTGGTCCTCAGCCTCACCAACAGCCTCCTGAACCTCTCCTCCAGCTGGTCCTGGTTCTCCATGTTAGCCTACAATCACTGCAGCACCTCCATCCCAAAGCATCCTAAACACGTTACTCATTACAGCTGAGTAATGGAGTAGCGGTGTTACATTACTACCGGTGGTTACAGTCATTACAGTGAAATGAAAACAGTCACTGCTGTGGTGCACTTTCAGTTCCCACGATGACGTCACGTCCTCTGCTAACTCTCCACGGACCGCCCGGGCTTCTGTCCCTGTTTCTAACACTTAGAGAGTGTTTTTGTGGGAGAAGTTAGCTTAGTTAGCTACTTTCTCCTCCTGGCTCACATCACATGACTCAGGAAAAGTCCCGTCGGTCAGAGGAGGAGGCAGCTGGAAGGAGGGCGGGCTGGTACCTCATTACCTACATAACACTGTATATATTTAAATATTTAACTCACGGGGTCTTTTTATTTAATTTAGTTAAGCAAGAACAAGCTTCTAGAAGTTGTCAGGTAACAGCAGAGCAAACTGTAGGTAGCAGAAGATGCTTTTTTTTAAAAATCACACATGTGTTGCCAGATACAGCGGATTAATTTACGTCCCACCTCGACCTTTTGGGGAAAAATAAACCCCGTACAATCCTCTAACTACGTCCATTTTGGGTTTTCATTGTGTAATGACATTAGTTATTAAACTACTTGATATATTTGATTAAAAAAAAAAAAAAACGAGTTATAAACTGCCTTGAATGCCGGGAATTAGCCCGACATGGCAACAAAATGTTGTAGTGAAAATATTCCAGAAATAGGCCATGAGTCACATAGACATAATATAACATATAATGTCTATGTCAGTCACTGACCAGGGTATGGAGGTAGATTTATCAACTTTTTTCATTGAAAAGTTTTTTTGTTTTTGTTTTAATTGAAGTAATCTTTTTTGTATTTGGGTCATATTATGGGTAGTATATTTGTGTATTGTCTTTACTTATTCAATAAATAAATAAAAAAATAATTAAAATTTCGATTAAAAAAAAAACAAAAACATTTTCAATCAAAGAAAAAAATGTTCAAATGCAATCATTAGGGTCTTGAATATTATTTTGCATTTGAACACTTTTATTTTTTGATTGACATGTTTTTAAAAAAAATTTAAGTAAACGTTTTTTGAATGTTTCTTTTGATTGAAATGATTTTTCTTTTCATTGAAAAGTTTTTTTTTTTTTAATTATTGAATAATAAAGACACACATCTACCGCCACAGTTTCTTAATGTATAAACTTGAGCCAAAAAAAAAGTTTGAAAACCACTTGTCAAAATTATAAACGGGTTTTCTTGATTTTCTTGGATGTATTTTTATTGTAACTCAGTCCAGTATTCAGATTTAATTGCTTGCAGTAACAGTTGTTTTAACTTGACACATGGGACACAGTGGGCGTGCCCTGCCTTTGAGATCATATGATGTTTGTGTATTCTGGACACTTCCTGATTACACACTAAAAGGAACGCTGCAAAGTGAGTACTAACACATTTGTCATGTATCGAATCATTATTAATTACATAATTACTTCTGGCCTTGTTTTTAGTTCATTCGAACTCCATAAAATGGTCACGTAAGTAATCAACCTGACATAAACTTATTTTAAAACACGATCTATCAACTGAAGATAGCACCAATGGAACTGTACTCCATGCATTGAAAGACGTCAGCATCTATGCTGTCACAATTCCAGGTTTAATTTCCCAGATCAAAAAGTACAAAATAATGTAAAATAAAAATATAGCCCACCAGTTACGCCTACATATGTGGGAGTGCGCACAATCCCAACTCTTTTTAAAATCCTATTTTGACATAAAGGTTATTTCAAAATATGAAACATTCAAACTAAAACTCAACTCATTTCAATCTTGCTGCTGAAACATCTTTTTTCTCCCACATTTGTAAACAAGTCATGTAAAATGTGATTGCAGTAAATGTAGTGAAATTTCTTAATTAAATCAGGTTTCTAATTGTTAATTCTACATTAATACATTTATTTGTTAATAAAGTTTATACAGGAAAAAAAAAATCATGACCACGAAGGAAACGTGATGACGTCACGAGCGTTACGCCGCAGCCAACTTTCAGGACGGAGGAAAATCGTCTCTTTTCCATTTTTAATACGTCAAAAATAATAGTTTTGTGTGGTTTTCCTGTGCGGAACGTGTTTAAATCCCCTACAGTGAGTTAACATGGTGTGGTTGGATTCGGTTGTTAAGCAAATAGATGTAATAGACGCTGAACAGGTATGTATCTGTGTTTACCTGCTTCCTGCTGTGTCTTGTTGCTATACATGCCAAATATATATATTTTTATTTTTATTTATTTATTTATTAGAAATTTAATAGAAACAGAAAAGCTTTCGTAGTATAAGTGCATACATGTTTCCATTTTTTTGGCTAATATACATGATATGTATTAACAAGAGGTGTAAAGAGTATTGAAGTACTGTTACTTGATTTAAATTGGACTCAAGTACAAGTAAATGTAGCTCAATTAAAATTGTACTCAAAGTAAAAGTTACTAGTTACTTTCACCCTTTACTTAAACATCTCATGTATAAACATAAAAAGGAAGAGACCAAATCCTAATTCATTTTCTATAAGGGCATCTGTATAAAATAAAAGGTTTGTCAAAATGTACAATTTGAAAAATAAATATATAAATCAAATAACAGCAATTGATTGAATTCAAAATAAAATAATTATCAGTCTCTAAGTATAGATACATTTATAAACTTTAAAACTGACAATATAACCTCCATTCAATGCTGTTGGTGCAGTGCATTACGTTTCATTTGATTGGTCGGCTATGATGTGATACATTTAATTGTTGTCTGGTCATTTCAATTTTTTCTACTTTCACAATGTCTGTTGATCATTTTAAAATCAAAAAACAAAAATGTACTCAGTAACGGTTGGTAAGTAAAATTAGTACAAGTACCTATTAAAGCAACTCAATTACAGTAACGTGAGTACTTAATAAACATAAATACACTGCTTGAATGGGAGTGGGATGAAGCAGCATTTAATATCTATTCTTTAAGGGTTTATTATGGGTTAGGCGAGACTCTGGCAGACCTTCTACAGAGTGATAATGGGTGAACTGAACTCTTTCTGTGTGTATGTTTATTTGTTCTTCTGATCATTGGTCAGTTTAACCTCCTCTTCCTTCTCTATGTCCAGGAACGGCAATGAACACATCCTGAAACCTACGAGGAACCCTCATGGCCTGCAAGAACCAGGAATCAGTGGACGATGGGGGGCGGAGTCTCATCAGATCTCCATCAGGGGCCTGTGATGGAGATCTCGTGGACCAGGCCACGTCCTCCACCCCAGTGTTTGTCTATGTGTTGGCTTTCTTTTCTGCATTGGGAGGGTTCCTCTTTGGGTATGACACTGGGGTGGTTTCTGGGGCCATGCTGCTCATCAAGAAGGAGATGAACCTGAATGCTTTGTGGCAGGAGCTCTTGGTCTCCAGCACTGTGGCTGCTGCTGCTCTCTCCGCATTGACCGGGGGCTTTTTGAATGGCTGGCTTGGACGCAGGATCTGTATTCTAGTGGCCAGCGCCATTTTCACAGCAGGAGGTTTGCTCTTAAGTTTTGCCCCTGATAAGGGGGTGCTTCTTGTTGGGAGAATCATTGTTGGACTGGGCATAGGTAAGTACATTTACATTGTTTTTATTTTCATATTCACCCAAATCTGTGCATGACAAGCTTTCACCTATTCAATGTGCAATCATTTCACATTGTCTCATTGGAAGCAACGCCCCACATACATTTACGCACTGATCTTATTTCTAAAGTCATTTAATTGTGAGAACATAAATAACCCAACCCCTTTTAAAATTCAAAGACTTGAATGCAATGCACTGATGCAAATATGTGTAAGTTTTTAAAGTGCAAAGCTCATGTAGTATTTCTATCTCATTTAGTTGATAAAAGTGATGCTACAGTTAGGAATTTAATAAAAGTTTTAGGTTTTGTCCAAAGGGGGATGGGCTAAATCTGCTTATTGATTATCTTAGGGGGAAAAATATATTCCCGCTGCTTGGGAAAGAAGTCTGACAAGATGGGGCAAAAATAAAATTAAAAAGCAAAGTAAAACTGGGACAGAAAAAAAAACTAACAAATGCAGTGGAAAGCATGTGGCAATTTTTGTCGACTTAAATATTTGTTATACCGGTAGTTTTCGTCGACTACATCTTCTTAAGTAACAATAACTATACAATATATACATACAAATATATAAAACTATATCCAAATATATTTATATTTTCATTGACTGATAAAAACTAAACTGAACTATAGTTACATGTGATGAAATCAATCAGAACTCATGTGATCATGTGGTCTCACATCACATTTGTGTTTACATTGTTTTACTTTTACACCATTCCATATAAGGTTAATCAATGGTACTGTAAATAAACTTTGAGAAAATGCATAAACTCTTATTCTGTATATTTTAGTCCACTGTACCAGATTTAGTCAACTAAATTTAACTGACTAAAAGTAGACTATAACTGAAATAGTCCTAATGACTAAATTTGGACTAAAACTAAGTCAAAACTTATTTTAGTCAATAAACCATGACTAAAACTAAATCAGAATTTGCTGTAAAAATTAACACTGTTTTAATATATATAACTTTAAAGAATAACTAAACCCCTGCTTTCTCCTGACCTACCACTAGGAGGGAAATTAAAAAAAATGCCTTGATTATGGGCGGTACTACTGAAGCAGTTAAGACATGCCCACTCTATACTATAACATCTCCAATGAACAATCTATGCTATGCTAACTAGCTACTCATTACTCACTATAGCTCTCTATTCACTCTTCTCTCACCACACATTGTAGAGCCCACAGGTGATAGTTTTATAAAAGGGGCGGGGCTAACAGTGCTGGTCTGTGATGCAAGATGGGCCCAAAATGTCACATGATCTTATTCTCAGCCAATAGCAAAAATCAACTGTAATATCCTAGTTTCAACCCATAGAGGGCAGTCACTCTGACATTTTATAACTAAATACTTTGACTAAAACGTTGAGAGTTGGACCAGGATCAATAAATAACACCACTTCATACCCACATATATTTGTATTCAACAGAAAAAAAGTGGTTTAGTTACTCTTTCACAAACTATTTTCTGAAAATGATCTCCATCTTTCAGGCATTGCTTCTATGACCGTCCCTGTGTACATCGCTGAGGTTTCCCCGACTCACCTCAGAGGTCAGCTGGTGACCATCAACTCTCTTTTCATCACTGGGGGCCAGTTCATAGCCAGTGTGGTCGATGGGGCTTTCAGCTACCTGAGCCATGATGGTTGGAGGTAGGTGTTTAGCGTTTACACACCTACTTGTGTTTTTTATAACCTTTGTCTAGCTGAGAAGAACCCTTCTTGTTTGTATTCTAAGGTACATGATGGGCCTGTCCGTTGTTCCTGCTGTGCTGCAGTTCTTTGGTTTTCTCTTCCTGCCAGAGAGCCCCCGCTGGCTCCTCCAAAAGGGTTTCAGCCAAGAGGCTAGTCGAGTTCTGAGCAGAATCAGAGGACGCTCCGATGTCGACGAGGAGTTTGAAACTATCAAGGCCAGCATCGATGAGGAGAAAGATTCAGGTGGAGGTAAATCTCAGGATTAACTGGTTTTATGCTGATTTGGGAAAAAACATTTATCAGTAAATGTATTTCAAAAGAAGCAGTTAGGACCTACTTTTTTGTCCACATTAAATTCTAATAAGGATACTTGTCACAACATAATATAGGGGTGGGCAATTTTTATCAGAGTGGGGGCCACAAAAATGTGTTTGAAGGGCCACATTATGTACATTAATATCAGCATTAGAATAATGACCAATCTGAGCCTTAACACAGGAAACAACAACATTTTTGTGTGTTTTTCTGTCATTCTGTTGTTGTTTTGTGTATTTTTCCCTGTAAAAAAAATACTTATTGTGTATTTGTGTTGTCATTTTACATTTTTTTTCTTCCATTTCTGTTGTCATTTTGTTAGTTTGTGTCTTTTTTGTATTTTTCTTGTATCTTTGTCTAATTTTGTGTCTTTTTGTGAGTCATCTTGTGTATATTTGTTGTTGTTTTGTTAATTCTTGTAGTAGTTTTGTGTGTTTCTGGAGTTTTTTCCTAGTCTTTTACAGTATTTTTCTGTAATGTAATTTTGTGTATATTTCAGTGTGTTCTTGCTGTTGTTTTGTGTATTTTAATGTCATTTTGTGCGTTTCATTTGTGGGCCACATACAATTAGATGGGCCTCCAGTTGCCTATGTCTGACCTAATGTAATGATGAAAGGGGAGCATTTAAGCCGGTGCAATACATTGAGATTCAAGTTATATCAAGATTTATGTTTTGTTAACACAGAAAATTACATTATCACCTAAAATGAATAATTTTATTTCATAGCTTATTTTGTATTTAAAAATCCATTTTCAGGCGTTGCTGCTTTTTCTACTTCTGAGAACAGAATGAAAAGACAGTTAAATGGATTACTGAGTGCGTCCTCACCCAGAGCTTCCCCTAAACAAGCCACACAAGTCACTCACACGTGCTGTCCCTTATTGGAGAAAAAGCCAAAATTGGCACATATTGTGCAGCTGTTTGTTAATAAATTTGATCAAATAATTGTGTTTCTGGTCACACTTAGAGGTGAAAATATCTAGATTTATATCATATATCACCATTTTGAGGAGAATTATCGAGATATGAATTTTGGTCGATATCGCCCAGCTCTAGGAGTAAAATATGATCCCCAAACATCCACTCCAGAAATAATGATAGTTGCATTTTATAAAGTTTTTATTTCACCTCCATTTGTGGAAGTTCCATGGTTAACCCATTGTTTCACATTTACATTATATATATGTATTTAAAGCCTTTATTCATGTGAATGATGTATTTTGTATGACATGCATTTTAAATCTGTTTATTTCTAGATGGCCCGGTGATTCTGCGCATTCTTAACCACGGTCCGACTCGCAGGGCTCTCATTGTTGGTTGTGGCCTCCAGATGTTTCAGCAGCTGTCTGGAATTAACACAGTCATGTAGGTCAAATGTTCCCCATTCCAACTTATTAGTTGTGTGTTATCTATTAAAACATTTTTGATTAATCAAAGAAACAAATTGAAGATGTGATACATATAACTTTAAAGACAAAACAGCTGCATTTGTACAAAAATAAATAGTTTACATCGGTGCAATGTTTTTCAATCTGGGGGTCGGAGCCCCAGGTGGGGTCGCTTGGAGTTTATATGGGGTTGCCTGAAATGTCTAGCAATACAAAAGTGTCAAAAACAAAAAAACTCTGATTTAAAAAAAAAGTGTTATTCTTTTCAACTTCACAGAATACAGTGAAGAAAGAAAGTATTTGAACACCCTGCTATTTTGCAAGTTCTCCTACTTAGAAATCATACTTATTTTCAGCTGTATCACACGAATAAATTGTTAAAAAATCATAGATTGTGATTTCTGGATTTTTCTTTTTAGGTTATCTCTCATACAGTGGACATGCACCTTCCATGAAAATTCCAGACTCCTCCATGATTTCTAAGTGGGAGAACTTGCAAAATAGCAGGGTGTTCAAATACTTATTTTCTTCACTGTATGTATTCTATTCTTTAATTTTGTCAAATATAAATGTAGTTCTAATTTGATTTAAAATGCAGTAAAATAAATACTGTATCTGAGCTGGCCGATCGTGTCACTAATCCTGGCTACTCTGTATTTGTAATACAGTATAACAAACATCATCAAAAACTAATTCTAGAGACCAGACATTCTTGATATCAATCAATTGGGTCACAATCTAAAAAAAGGTTCAGAACCACTGTGTTTGTTGTTAATTTCACGATGATGTCATCTGTTCTGCTGCTGTAACTTCCCCAATCATTTCTCATCCTTGTATCTTACTTTTGTTGTAACACAGTCTTGATTCCATGTGCAGGTACTACAGTGCCACCATTCTGCAGATGGCTGGTGTCCGGGATGATAAACAAGCCATCTGGTTGGCTGCTGCCACTTCCGCCACCAACTTTGTGTTTACCTTTGTTGGTGTGTGGCTCGTAGAAAGAGTGGGGCGCAGGAAGCTGACCCTGGGCAGTCTTTTAGGTTTGTTTTGCACTGATGAATAAATTGTGGCTGCGTCTGAATATTTCTTCCTATCTCCTTTCCTATCCACTTTCCTTTAACTCCGTGGATGATGTCACAAGGTTAAGGAAAGGTGTTAGGAGACTTCCTAAAGGAGTTATGCTGTTTTGACAATCAGACGCACTTCCACTAGGTGACAATAATCTGACAGCGGCAAAGGTTAGTGACGTCTGCCGTCGTGAAAAAAATACAAATTTCCTTCTCAATGTGATGTTCTTTTAGTTTCACTTTTGTTCCTCGTAGCCAGGTAGCCTCCTTTCCTTTGATTTACATTCAAACCTGTGATTTTTGAGATTATATCAGTGGAAAGTGTTGGAAATTTTTGGAAATTTAAACCATGTGATAGCCTTTCCCAAACTCCTTTAGGAAGTCTCCTAACTCCTTTTCTTAACCCTCTGACATCATCCACAGGTTAAGGAAAAGTGGATAGGAAAGGAGATAGGAGGGACTATTTGGATGCAGCCCATGTTTCTAAAATAATGACCGTATGTGCGTGATGAGAAATCTTCCACTGATGCTTGAATAGTTTTTTTGCCTTTAAAGCTTTATTGTTGCGTGTGTAGGAACTGGTCTGAGTCTGTCTTTGTTGGCTGTCGGCTTCTTGCTGTCCGCCCAGCACTCTCCATCCATAACCCTCCACCCTGTGGACTTGTACAACTCATCTTGTTCTCATTACGGGTAAGAATGAAAAGTTTGTTCTACTCCTCCCACAAAAATGTTTGGAATCTCCTTACAAAAAACAAGTTAATTTAAAAGGACAATTGTAAGATCTTAGAACCAGAAACCTCCTCCCACAGATGTTTGAACATTAACTGAAACATTAAAAGATAATGTCACCAATCAAAGGTTTGTTAGAGCTAAAGCTTTCTAGGAATAATAAAAACAGCTCAGGTCTGAACCACAACAAAGAGGTCAGAACACATTTAAAGTCTTTACACTAGCTCCCAGTCAGCCTCAGAGGAGACTGTAAAGTTCTGCTGCTGGTTATAAATGTGTGAATGGGTTTGGTCCAGAATACATCAGTGAGATGTTAGTCAGGTATGAACCCAGCAGGTCTCTCAGATCTATGGACACAGGTCAGATAGTGGAGCCCAGAGCTCACAGTAACCATGGTGATGCTGTGTTTAGTTGTTATGCTGCAAAGAAGTGGAACAAACTGCAGCAGAGCTGAAGTCAGCATCACATGTGAACATTTTTAAATCAAAGTTAAAAGAACTTTTTTTCTCTACTGTATATGATTGAGAGAGATTTATGGTCATGTTGATGATGTCATGTGTTTGTTGATGATTTTAAATGTTCTTATTGATTTTAAGCTGTTGATTATTTTATCATGTAAAGCACATTGAGTTGCCTTGTGTATGAAATGCGCTATACAAATAAATTTTCCCTGCCTAAAATGTTGATTGTAATTTTAGTACATGTTCCAGTCAAAGATCATTACATGTTGTGATTGTTGACAGAAACATTACAACTTGTTTGACATACAGCTCTACTGTGCAGGTCCTGTGAATCTTGCATGTTGGATCCCAGCTGTGGATTCTGTTATCGTGAAAATACCACAGAGGTCTATGATTCTTCCTGCGTTCCTGTCGATGAAGCGAGCTCAGACCACGCAGCCTGGGGACGGTGACTGTCACTGGCATTGCTTCAGAAAGCTTTTCTTGTGTTATATTGTTTTTAAATGTGTTTTTTTTTATTCATTAGATAGAAAACAAATTTTCATCTGTTTTTCCTTTCCAACAGGTGTTCCAATCAGACTGATTTGAGCCCATTTTGGGCCTACAACTACTGCCCTACATCCTACTCATGGATCATCCTGATGGGCCTCATACTCTACCTTGCATTTTTTGCTCCAGGTTGGTCAAATTGTTTTTTTAAAGGTAAAAAATAAAAATAATAAAGTGGTAGAGAATGTTGTTTGTTTTGACATCTCCTGCTGTAGTAGGCTTTACATTATTGGGGATCCCTCGGTTCTGGATATTTTACCCTCTTCTCTCTCACAATGGGCTCAAACTTTTATTATGTTAGGGAGAAAATGAGCATACTGGTGAGTGAGTGTAAATCCCCTTTAGCTCACAGCATTAGAAAGACTGTCCTACAGGTTGTTGAATAGAATCAAGGATTACAGTAGTAAATGGTCACCTTATTGATTATACCTACAATCAACTATGTTTACAGCTCAACTAAATATCTTTGTGTGTGATTTATGCTGTGCAAATTCTTAATACATAAGGCATCTTGAAGCTATTATAGTTATTATTATTTTGATTTTTTTTTTAAATTCTATTTCTTTATTTGAATGAAATGTATTGATACCCTAATATGACGCTTGCAGATGATCCTGTTTTCATGTTAAGTTTAAGCTTTTCTATGGTGTTTATTTGAAAATAAAATTGTAAAAGAATGCTTCTGAAATATTAGCATAATGCAAGTACTGCATATAAAGAACAAATGTATCTGTATCGTAATTTTACACATAGCTTTTTTTTTTGTATCTATATCTGCACCTTATTTTTTAAATACTACTTCGCGACTTTTTTATCCTGCACTACGATACGAATGTTTGTTCTTATCTGCTCTGTAAAGTTGAAGTTTGAATAACAATAGAGAACGTCTAAGATGAAATACCATGACCTGTATAATGCTGTAACAGGTATGGGCACCATGCCTTGGACGGTGAACTCAGAGATATACCCACTTTGGGCACGGAGCACTGGCAATGCCTGTTCAGCTGGGGTCAACTGGATTTTCAATGTCCTGGTGTCTCTGACGTTTCTTCATGTGGCTCAGTTTCTCACATACTATGGTAAGAATAAGAACCTTCAATGTCTGAATGTCAATGGAATGAAGGTCTTCAGTGATCCTGATCCAGTGATGGTACAGTTCATTAAGAGGCATCTCTGAATACAAGTTCCTCACAATGTTGAGCACATTTGTAAATATATATATTTATAGCTCATTCAAATACTCTGCAGGTTTGCATTTAAAAAAAATACTTCTGCATCCCAATAAAGAGTAACTTTATACTATAAATTAAAACAGATTAGATTGTTTCTTACATTCCCACATGAGGTTATTGGCTAATGACTACTCATGTTTCCAGAGCGTGTGAGTCTAGAACCAATGCATATCTGTGACTAATCATTAGTGATGTGAACAAACAGTCTATGTTCATAGCTCTAAGCTGATCACATTACAGGGAGCTGAGACATATGCTAAGTAGTTTACTGAAGACCCAAACATGTTCCAGACCCAAACACACACTGACTTTGTGACTATTTAGAGGAGCTGACATGTCCACCAGATAGGATGTATAGCAGATCTATTTCTATATTCTGAGAGAGTGGGTGGAGCTTATTACTATACCAAACTTCAGTTTCCTATGTGCTGTAATTTTTTAGATATTGGAAGCTGAAATTGGACGAAAAATTACGCACGAAAATTGACCCCCATCCCCCCCCCCCACACCCCCCCTCCCCTGTGTCTGTGATTCAAGTTCAATTTATTTTTCATTTGCGGTGAAAAGAAACGACATTGAAATATTTGTGCAAAAATCTACCAGAATTCACCAGAGACAGCAACAACAAACACCAACATAAACAAAATAAATGAACAGTAAAAGTTCAAAGGGAAACATTTGACAATATGAAGTGAGGTAATAAAAACACACATATAACCTACTTAAAACAATAACAACAATAAAACAATAAAAGTACAAGAACAGTCTTCAAAGTGCTTTGTTCAGCCTAATAACAGTTTGTGGGAAGAAGTTGTTAATGTGTCGAGATGTCCTGCATCTCAATGAACGATATCTTCTCCTGGAGGGAAGGATCTGGACCATGGCTTTACCAGGGTGACCAGTACCAGAAAAATCATTGATGATTATCAGAGATCGATTAAAGAGTCTGTAATCATAGAGAACCTCCAGAACAGACAGATCACAGTCCTTTTTACAGAGAGAACCACCTTGTTCAGAGTTCTCCTTTCTTTAGCTGTGATGTTACCAAACCACACAGTCATAGAGCTAACAAACACACTTTCTATGGTGCAGCCATAAATATTAAGCAGAATCTTATTTGTAAATTCTCTTAAGTTTCCACAGAAACAAAATTCAAGCGTTATTGTTAAAATCCTTTAAAAAAACTTTCACACACACACACACACACACACACACACACACACACACACACTTGTGATCTTCCCGTGACTTGGAGGTAAAGCTCTGTTCTGGTCCTCTAGGTGCATTCTTTCTGTACACTGCTCTGGTGGTGCTGGGCATGTTCTTCATATGGGCGTGTCTCCCAGAGACCAAAGGGCTGCAGCTGGAGGACATAGAGCAGCTGTTTAACGGTCCAACCTGCTTCTGTGGCGACATGTCCCCGAACGATGACCGTCACGTCCAGTACGCCCCGGTAAACAACTACAACTCCTGTCACTCTGACAATGATGGCTCAGACGTAGACTAGACTGAGATGGTTTTCTTAGATTTCTCTGCCTTCTTACCTGAGGAGTGACTTGTTTATACCAGTGACTGATGGTTGGGATCCAACAGGAAGAAATACATGTCAATCTTAAGGCATTATTATTTTACCTTTCATTTTTCCCCTTTGTTCTGGGTGATAATCATTGGGTATCATTTTATGACTTTTGCTTTTGAATGTTTTGTTTGTTGGAAATGGAAACAGGAAGTGATTAGATTAGGATCAATAACAAATGTAACTGGCAAAGAGCCTTAACTTCAATGTTTCCTACGTGAATCTTCAGTACTGCACTTTGCAATCAGTCATTTTTGAAATTCTGATTAAAGCATGAGTTACTGGTTGTGCCAGTTACATATTTACACTCATGTACGATATTCCCAATTCCCTAAAAGGTCTTATTTTCAAAACCCTGTGTCAGGGATTAATGTGTGATGATAAGGGAAGGGTCTGCTACGTGTCAGCTGGGGTCTGGTGCAGCAACTTGAACCTGATGAAAATAGGTTGTTTTATCTTTGTAATATTATACAGTATTGCTGGAAGGTTCCATGATCTCCTCTCAGAATGCTGGGCACG
Organism: Gouania willdenowi; assembly: GCF_900634775.1. Taxonomy (NCBI): domain Eukaryota; kingdom Metazoa; phylum Chordata; class Actinopteri; order Blenniiformes; family Gobiesocidae; genus Gouania; species Gouania willdenowi. The sequence continues at coordinate 71,597,933 of NC_041049.1, forward strand.
ACGACTGCTGCAGTGGGTTTATAAACAATTTATTTTTTAAATGCAGTTTTCCATAGCAAATACCAATAATTATCTTTAAAAGAAAACAAAGATCAGTTATCACTAACAGGATAATACTAATATTATTGCTATAAAAGTATTTTTGGAAGCAATGCAACTGTTAACAAGCCACACCAGCTGTTTCTCTCTCACACACACTCTTTACTCATTCAGTGGCTGTTAATATTGACTATTATTTTATTTAAATTATTTTATTGTACTAGAAAGGTTAACTGGAGCATTTTTTTCATCTCCACGGTTATTGTGTCAACATTTACTGCAGCTATGATCTCTGCGTGTGTGTTTGCACCTGAATGTGAGTCGAACTATTTTTTTGGTGCAGAAACAGTCACCGCAAGCAGTTCCTGTTTTGATGAATTGCATTGCTTCCTCTGCATTATTTGCATTTCCTCCTCCCATTTTTTTGCGCCCCTTGTGAGATCCGCCTACTTTACATATTGATGAGGGAAATGCACTAAATGGATTGTGGGTGCATTGTGACGTGCAGTCCTGATTACCTGGGGTTTGTACCCCTTATTAGCACATGGAGTGACGTTTGCACACGTTTTAATACCCCTAAACCTTTAGTGACTCCGCCCCTCAGAGCACAAACCTCTGCCATGTTTAGAGGTGCAAAGTCACCAACAGGTGGTGCTGTAGAACGAGCCAAACATCCACACTATGCTCCAAAACCTGTTCTAGATACTGTACACCTCACAGATCATCTCCAATATCACACTAATTATTTTTTTATATCTTGTCTGTTAGCTTACCAAATGTCCTTTGAATCCGCACCAGTTGCTACTTCTGCGTTAAATGAACACAACAATATGAATCGCTCTGTGATGTTGTTGAACTTGTTCTACACATTGTTTTTTGCTTTGGGTGGAGCCTTAAATCACTGTTATTGTGTAATGATGCTACTCTCCTTTGTCTGTTTCCAACGATGATTATGAATCTTCATTAATTCCATTTTTAGATGCATTAAATTATTTTGGGGTATCATTTTCTCTCTTCAAAAAAGGAAGAAAAAAGTAAAATGTACGATAATAATGGTTTGGCCTGTATTTTCATATTGAAAGTCCATCTTTTATATTTCAGGTATCAAAACTCTAAACATTTGTTTACATTATTACTGATGCTCCAAATGAGTTTAATGTATCATTATGATAGTGGGTATTGTTTTGCTAATTCAGCTAATAGCTACACTTGCTAACCAACCATCTGATGTGCTGGTTCAGCAACAGAGCAGTTGCACTTTAAAAGGTCAGGATGTGTGCTAGGTTGGTTTTTCTATTGTGATTTTTCTAAAATGCTGATTTGCTCGAATAAGTTGTTCCATTTTTTTAGCGTGGTCCCCCACTCAGCGCAGCACAGTACGGAGCGGTGGGCTCAGAGAGGGGCATTGCTTATATAACTGTAAGTACTATGTCAAGATGTTTATGGATGTGTTACTGTGCTGTGACAGATCTCTACTTGCCATTTTAATGTTACACCCGTTCTTGCAGCTCAAATAATTGTGACCAGTTACTCTTCAACATCTTCTGATTGAGCAGCTTTGTATTTAAGGCCGTATGTGCATCAGGAGACTTGATCAGCTACTAGTCACACAATCAAGTATGTCGTACTAAAGGTTTGTCTTTATAAGGTTTACAGTAAAACTGTAAGTCATTTTATTAGGTGTGTTATTGGGGAAAGTTTTAACTAATTTATTTGGATTCCTTGGGAATAATATTGGCTTTGTTAATAAAGATAAATGTAAAAATACTTTATGCTGAACAGGCTGTTTTTGTCTAGTTTAACCAAATATTTATGATGATCTTGTTTTATTGCAATAAGGGACCTGTTTTAAATCATTTTTGTGACAAATGACTTTAACATTTAACTTAAACACATAATAAATTGTGTTTGTTTTAAAGTGTTGTAAAAATAAAAAAGGTTTTGTCCAAAAGTGAATATTTTGTTTGTTTTTTACTGCCTCTAGAAAAGTGCTGAGTAATGATCCCAAAAAATAAGAAAAAAGTCAAGTTTCTCTGCACTTTAGTGCTCCACAATATGAATCATTGACTCTTTTAATTTAGATGTTTCATGTTACACTTCAATACACCAATCATCAGCTCAGGATATTTTCACATTATATTTTCGGGTTTAATTTCTGCTTTTGAAGTGATCAATTTAGTGTCACAGCGATTTCAGCCACAAGGGGGCAATACAAAACCAAGAGTTATTAAATCATTTTAAACCTCAATTTATTATCTTACAATTTGCAGGTATTACGGTCGTCACGTATTGATTTTGTAGATCTTAATTTTACAAATACAAAGAAGAATAAGTTTCAAAACAAGTTGATTGATACAGCCTGCAGATACCAATTATCTTTCCGTTATCTAAATACGGTATATCTGTGGTCTTTTGTTATGTTAGTGTTTTTCTCAGATCTTCAACACATTTACACATCTGTAATGCATTTAACCACAGCTGTTTATGTGGCTACATTTGCATCGACTGAAGACTTAAGTCCTCTGCGTCACACACTAACACATTATAATATCTGTCATACATTTTGTAGTGAAATGAAGATAACAGAATCATGGAATATTCTTACAATGTCTATTTAATTTAAGGCTTAATGCTAATAATTGATGGAAAGATGATTGTTTGGTTGAATATGGAATAAGCATGTCTTAAAGCTTAAAAAAACAACGATATCCAGCCTTTATAGTGTTGAGCCAGTTAGAGCAAATCACAGGATGAGGCAAACACTATGACTACTATGGTATACCATGTCCTTGTGATCCATAGTATAAATATGCCTACTAATAGAGTACAGCATGTGCACATATATACAGGCTTACATACAGTACATAAGTGTTTCCCAGATAAAAACTTAAAAGAGCCAAAACATCAGAAATAGTGAAATAAAAAGCCTAAATCTCAGGTTAATTTTAGACCAGACACAGGAAAAGTATTTGCAATGTGACGGAAAGGAAACACCATAAAATAAATCTCTTATTTTTGTTTTCAATACTTTGACAACTTTCACAGGTTTACAATTTACAGAACAATATATCCATCCATCCACTTTCTTACCCATTTGCTCCTTTTTCAATTTACAATATAAAAATTGGGAAATATCCTTTATTTTTTGTTAGTTTTGTTAATTATTGATAAAATACATATACAAAACAGAATGTTTATGAAAAAAGATGTTTTTTTTTATTGAATGTTATGCACAGTACATTCATGCTTCTCAGTAACAGTAAAAAAATAAGTGCATAGAACATACATGACAAACGATATAAAAATTAGATAAATTGTATAAATGAAATAGAAATAAGGTAGATCAGTCTAAGTTAAAGATTACAGCAGTCAGAATTCTAATCAATAAATAAATCATTTATTAAGTTGTGAATAGACTTATTATTGATTAATTTGATGGATTCTATATAATATTGGATATATGCTTTCTATATATTTTTTTTAATATTTTTTGAAATATATGTTTTCAAGTCATAAGTGTACACTATACAACGATACAGAAAGGGGACAAACAAGCAAGAATCATACATACAGAATTGAAAGAAAACAATAAATAATAGTAAATCAGTCATTTTTCCACTTCAAAAATATTGTATATTTTTTATCTTGTAAAATAAAGTCCATTAGTTGTTGGATTAAAGACATATGCACATTATGTTTTAAAAACAAATGTTTATTGGTTGTCTTTCCCATGGCTGTGGACCTGCCACACAAAGTCATGTATAAGTTTATAATATATAATTGATCCATGTGTTGCAGCTAAAAGTTTCCCCAGAGGGTAGGAACACCTTAAGAGGGTTCTGGGAGGTTCCATTGTGTTAAATTAATATATACGTATATATATATATATATATATATATATATATATATATATATGAAATGTGTTTACATTGTATTTGTAATGCATAGTTTTTGAAGAATAAAAGTTCTTTTTAAGAACTTATTGTGCATATAGAAATGTGGCCTCAGCTCTGCTTTGATTCTCCAACTGTTTAAAGGAAACGATCTATTGATGACATACATTTTTATTATTTTATTGATACGATGTACAATAGCTGACATTAACTCATATCTTTATTTATGTATTTATTTTAGTTTTTTGTTTATTGAAAAATACAAAATTTCAACAAGTCAGAATTGTACAATACAAATATATAGAAAAGGGTCATAGAAGAATCACACATACAAAATATAAATAAATAAATTAGTCATTATTTATTCCACCTCAACATTAACTCACATCCTTTCTATGGATACTCCCCTTTATGACGTCACCCCCCAAATGTCGCAAGCCTCGTGGTGGGCGTGGTTTTCTGACGCATTGCGGCTCGGTTGCCAGTGCGCGCACGCATTGACAAGTGAGGTGAGGGCGGCGCAGCGGCGCGCGCGGCCGTGTGTTTCGTGTTGTTATGCACGTGAACGCGCGTGCCGGTGGCTCACATAGCAGCAGCAGCACTTTGTGAGCGCGCGCACAGCAGGAGGAGGAGGCATCATGTGCACCCAGCTGCCCACTACTGCCCACCTGGAACTAGGTTCCGCTCACATTGTGTGTGTGTGTGTTTGTGTGGAAATGGCGCCGCTGAGGTGGAGGTAAGCACGCGCAGTCCTTCAGCTGCTCAGTGCGGGGTCTGCGCACTTTATTGTGGCGGTGACGGACCGTTTGTTCCTCTCCTCACTGAGTTGTTTTGGTCGAGCTACCATGACCACGGGACAAGATGAGAGTTCTGTCCGCGTGGCTCTGAGGTGAGTCTTTGATTAATCCATTAAAACGGTTTTAAATGTTTTATTTATCAGACACCTGTCAGTCAGCGCCGCGGGCCTAGTGAACACCTGCCGCTCAGCATCTGCTTTCATCATCATATACTGTTAGAAATCATTGATTTATCTATTGATTAATGTTATCATTGATTTATCTATTGATTAATGTTATCATTGATTTATCTATTGATTAATGTTATCATTGATTTATCTATTGATTAATGTTATCATTGATTTATCTATTGATTAATGTTATCATTGATTTATCTATTGATTAATGTTAGAAATCATTGATTTATCTATTGATTAATGTTAGAAATCATTGATTTATCTATTGATTAATGTTATCATTGATTTATCTATTGATTAATGTTATCATTGATTTATCTATTGATTAATGTTATCATTGATTTATCTATTGATTAATGTTATCATTGATTTATCTATTGATTAATGTTATCATTGATTTATCTATTGATTAATGTTAGAAATCATTGATTTATCTATTGATTAATGTTAGAAATCATTGATTTATCTATTGATTAATGTTATCATTGATTTATCTATTGATTAATGTTAGAAATCACTGATTCACCTATTGATACATTCACCAAAGCATCACATCCTTTGAACATGAAGACACAGATTTATATTTTTATAATTATCATGGATGGTTAACAATGGTCCTTTATTCCAGATTGACAGTTTGTCACTAGTCAGGTTTTATGAACTATTGTTGTAATTCTGATTTAATATCCTCTGGGACTATAATCATGTCTGAGACATAATCATAATTAACTTTGAAACGATATATCAGACTATGTTCCCATACATTTTGAAATGACTGAAAATGGGGGTTGGGCTCCATTTAAAAATAAATAAAGGCTTATAGCGTCTCATCATATTCATTCATAGAGTATTCATACCAAACTGTATTCTGATCTAACAGAACTAATGGAGGAATAGTCAATTGAAAAATGGGGCCCTTGGCGCCCCGTGACACATACGGGGTAATGGGCCCCATTTATACTGTATATTGGTATGTGCCAATGATTGGGTACCACCAACCGTCATAATATTTGACTGGCAAATAAATGTACTTTTTTTTTTTTAGGGTCCCCTTGAATGAAAATCGGGCTCTGGTTGTCGATGCGTACACATCCATATATTATAGATACCATATTTCAGTGATTTTAACTAGTGTACACAACAACTAGAAGAACAAAGTGAGGGCATCTGAGTTTACCTCCGTACTGAGATTATAACCCTAACATAATCCAATAAACAAATAAAGCATGTGTCAGTTCACAAAAATGTTTGTGCAAAAATTAATTTTCCGGTAGAGTGCATCCGTATTTACAATCTCAGTACGATGCACACTCAGTACATGATACTGGCCTTAAAAGTGCATGTACATGTTGATATGATTTATCCATCCATCCATCCATCCATCCATCCATCCAGTAAGTTCTCCATGCTGCTCAGAAGTTAAAGAAAAGTGCTGATAATGCTAAATACTATTAGAATATAGGGATTATTCAGGAACAATGATTTACATGAGTTAAATTTCTCTATGTAAATAAAGGATCATTAGAAACAATAAGAAAATAACATGTTTTTAACTTTCTAAAAGTGATAGTTTGTTTTTTCTAATATTATAACCTATAGTGTGTCATTAATATAATTTTTTTACATAGTCAAACAAACACGTTGTATTCCATAACCTGTAGGAAAAACTAAACATATCCAGCTCTTGTAAATAAGACTCTTACAGATTGTTTTGTCCATATAAGGAAAACAAGCAGAGAATTCATCATCAGTTTAATCCATATTACTTCATCCCAGATTATACAGTCTTAAAGGGGGGGTGTGGGGTGGGGGGTGTCTTTAAGGTCCAACAGGCCTCAGCTTGAGTCTGTTTAATCGGGTTAAGAACCCAGTTCAGCTGAGCAGTGGTTCTCTGTGATTTCAGCTTATTTATTTATTTATTTATTTGTATGTTGTGCTCACACAGAAATGTGACGTCAGAATGATTGACATTTAAGAGGACTAATAGTCTTGATGATCCACCTAGAATTTGAAGCCAAAATAACATCCTCCACAATACCTTTATATCAATTTTACTTACATTTTAACACTTAATAAATAGGATTTTATTATTGTAATTAGTCTCACATTTTAAATATCAGTAATTTACTGTAACATTGTGCAATCAGCAGAACCAACTACAGAACAGTGACGTGGTTTCAGAGGAACTCTAACATGATGCGCTTCATGCTTGTAGTAACTTTCAACAACATGAGAAATATTAACGAAGATTTTTTCCTTAATTACTTTTCTTAATGTTTTTATTTATTGTATTTTTTGTTTGATATATTTCTGGTTATAATTGTCATCATCTTGTAGGTTTTTGGAGTGATTTTGTTTATTATTGAGGATACAGGAGACGTCCTCACTATTGTTATTTGTTTTTTATTCCGTCTGTTAACTCCTCCTACATCGTTTGTACAATTTTTGACAATTAAACTACCAAAAAATTCTGAAAGTTTCAGAGATTTATGCTTGTACTTTTATAATTTGTAACTTTTAAACCTTTTGACTTGTTACATTTTTTCTTTCACATTAATTTCTATTGGAAATTTTAGCTTTTTCAACTTTTAACCCCTTCATCCCCAGACATTCATTTGACCTTTAACATGTTCAGCTACGACCTTCAACACATTTTAACCTTCTTCAACCTTATTGCTAATGGGAAACTGATGCTAGATGAATGCTAATGCACGGTTATTGCCATTGCTAGGCTATTGCTAGGTTAATACTATTGCTATGATAATGTTAATGCTAGTTAATGGTAACTTTCACTAATGCTAGCTAATGCTAGCGAATGTTAATGCTAGCTGATTTTAATGTTAATGTTAGCTAATGTTAATGCTAGCTAATGGTAGCTATTGCTAAAGCTAGCTAATGCTAATGTTACTGCTAATGCGAGCTAATGTTAATGCTAGCTAATTCTTATGTTAATGGTCGCTATTGCTAATGTTAATGCTAGCTAATGGTAACTATTGCTAATGTTAATGCTAGCTAATGGTAATTATTGCTAATGCTAGCTAATGGTATCTGTTGCTAATGTTAATGCTAGCGAATGGTAACTATTGCTAATGCTAGCTAATGGTAAGTATTGCTAATGTTAATGCTAGCTAATGGTAACTATTGCTAATGTTAATGCTAGCTAATGGTAACTATTGCTAATGCTAGCTAATGGTAACTATTGCTAATGTTAATGCTAGCTAAAGGTAACTATTGCTAATGCTAATGCTAGCTAATGGTAACTATTGCTAATGCTAATGCAGTGCGACGTGGGCCAGCACCTGCATCCTCACTTGCATTTTCTTCAGGAAATGCAAATATTCTATTTATAGTCTTTTTCTGTGTATTTTACTGATATTTTGTGTATTTTTGTGTGTTTACTTTGGGGGCCACCACCCACCAGTTGCACATCTGCACTAGACCCTGGAACAAATTGACCCTAACCCTACAGTATGTAATTCATGTGCGGTTTCCCCCCCAATTGTGTTTACTGTAAAGTTGGTCTTAAACTTAAAAAGTCTAGAATGTAATTTGACTGAAGCTGTAGAACCCTGTGTGTACAGCTTTGAACTGTTGCTGCTTTATTTGTATTGATGTGTCAATAGTTGGTGTGTACAGAGGGGATTGGTTCACTTAAAGTGAGGACTTGCTGAACCTGCCTGCTCAGGTGATTAGTACTACTTTATACAACAAGAAATAGGTTCACATGCAAAACTTCAAAGTGCTTTTAGTCACACAGTCTTTTTACTTGATTTAATAAAAAAATAGTGTAGCATTAGCATTAGCAACACTTGCTACATAACAAGGCAGCAGATCAGTCCAGTGATTTCCATTTGTTTTTGAGGTAAAACACTCATATTAATAAAATCCTACTTTAAACAGTCTTTTCATTTCACACAGTTTGGACAATCATTGCTTTGATTACATTAGGCCTGTGTGATATGGAACAATATTCATATTTCAATAGTTTTCCTCAAAATGGCAATAGGTGATATACTGTAAACTTTCATTATAGTTTTACAAGAAAAACAATAATGGGTCAAAGTCGGTGCTTCACTGTGCTTCATCTACATCTACTACGCTTTACTGTGGTGTGTGGCCCCCTCTACGATGTAACACCAAGACCCTTTTATTAATCGCTAGCAGCACAATATCAACATCATTTTGAGCCACTTTGAAATGGTGTAAAAACCCTTTGGATGTGCTGTGTCTGAGCCACAGACAAGGCACCGCGAGGGATAAAATGTGCACTCCAGACGGTTCTATGATCTCCGTGATTTGGCATATCGACGCCATGTTTTAATCCTTCATTTTTTCATATCATCAGATCACACACCCTGACTTGGTGTCAATTAGTGACACATTCTTATTTCTTTGTTGAAGAGCAGAACAATTGAGATAATGGCTTTAAATAGGCCTCTAGTCTAAACCTCTTAGAGTGTTAAGGTAACGACACGCAGGCATGTAGCGACTGGTCTAAGTGGGTCAGACGGGGTTAACGGGAGAGAAAAATAATCTTGTTAAAATCAACCTCTGTGTTGGAGTAAAGTATCTACGACTAGAACGGGATCCCACTTGGCTGTGAAACAACAACAGCTGACAAACCCACAGGGGGTGGGCGGTGCTAACGTAACAAGGTGCTTCAGGATGAGGGAGGTTTGAAAGGAACAAAAAACACTCGTAGTGAGAATGAAGCCAGAAGAAGCTGTTGTAGGAAAACAACAACAAAATGCATTATTCATTGATTTTGTATCATAAAAATCAAATATCAGATTGTAAAATAGTGTTTGTAATGGACTAAAGAATACAGCCCTGGTAAAGGTGCAGTAGCTTTGGAAACAGACCGTAGGTACCATAACGACAGCCATGGCAACAGGTGGACGTCAACAGGATAGTTAAGAACACATGTACTCAGCTAAGCTGCTACGCTTTACTGTGGTGTGTGGCCCCCTCCAGGATGTAACACCAAAGGCTTGAGACGCAATTATCAAAAGTATTTATTAACAAAGATTAAGAAAGTAGCAACAGAACCAAACAAAACGGACTGGAGACCCTGACCCAACTGAACAAAGGTAGGGAGGACACCCAGCGTTCCTCCCTCTAAACTACAAAAAGCTACAGAATCACACAAACGGAACTAGCAGAAATCTTAAACTAAAATAACAAACTTACAGACGTGTCAAATATCATGAGCTGCTCAAGTACAAATACACACTTACCACCAAGCGGGGTCCCCACGCTCAGGAAATACCTGGAAAAGTTACAGAATTTAAACAAACTATTTTCCAATCTTAAAAAGTCACAAACTAATTATAATGTTTTGGAAATATAGCCCATTTTATATTTAAAATATGTTCAACCCCAAAGATGTTAAGCATTATTATACCAGCAGCGTCATTGAGCAGGAATCAACCAAATGGTGGATCTGCTGCTTCTCCTGGTCCTGGATGAGACCTTTACAAATCCTTTCAGCCAATCAGAGAGCTTTTTAGAAGTGGAGTGCATGTTTTGGGGCGTGACTAAAGTTCATGGTCTTGATTCAGAACTAAGTCATGAAACTTTGTTAAAATATTTTGGAAAACTTTTTGTCCCGATCCAATATTAATATCAGATATTGGTCCACTATTCTGAATCTAAAATCTGTTTTATTTGATTTATTTTACACATTAATTCATGTGGGGGTTTTTGCTGTTGTTGTTTTGTGTTTTCTTGTCATTTTGTGCATTTTTCTGTCATAATTTTTTTAGTTTGTGTCTTTTGGTCATTTACTGTAGTAAGTTTTTGGAGTCATTTTTTTGTCCTTTTTAGAATCTTTCTCTAATTTTGTATGTTATGAAACATCTAGAAGTGGAGTTTAAATACAGTATATACAGTATTAAGTAAAACAGGATGAATGATATTGGAGTGTGTAAAAGGTGTAATGTAGCAGTACTTTTGGATTCTGTCCTATTGTAATTTTCATCTTGTCATCTTGGACTCATGCTAATGCAACAAACTGTGTAGATCTTTGTTTCTCGTAATTTCTGCATCTTCTAGGTATTTTTTCTATTCTTCTTCCCTTTTTATTTAAGAAAAGCTGTGGATAGAGAAAACTGTAACTCATGTCTCTTTAAGCGTTCCACAATGTGTGAACGTGTTGCTAAGTTACCAGGACTATGAATAACAATAGTTTTCCTGTTTCCTCGCTGAGAACTCGTCTATGAACAGATTTGGTTCTTTACGGTGTTTGTTCTTCTACAATTTCCTCCCAAGTTTTCTTGTTGTCAACGCTGCCATTTTGATAGTGTTAAAAATAGGGATGGGAACCTAATGGGTGCCTCATGATACGATATGATACACAGCACACGATAACGATTATCTCACGATATGGCGATACTGTGATTATCAATATATTGGTCAGAAATCAATCTACGATAATCTATTTAAGCTTAAATGAAAAAATACCATTTTTATTTTCTATCTCTGAAAAACAATAAATATAAAAAGTGTCCTATGAACAGTGACACTATTTTAGTGCAACATTTCTGTAAATAAGTGTCAACATATCAATGTAAACTAATAAGTATCTCCAATAGTGCTTTATGTAAACAATAAATATGGTCTTTATTACCAGTGACGTCATTATAGTGAAATATTACAGTAAACAATATATTGGTTCCTTCAACAAACAGTGACAACATTTCTGTAAAGACGTATCTGTACATTTTAGTGAAAAAACGAAAGGTTTTGAAAAAAAAAAAAATCGGATAAAAAAGAAATTATTCTTTGCGGGAACGTATCGATAATCGATCGTGTGGAAAAATATTGCGATATATTGCCGTATCGAGATATCGTCACACTCCTAGTTAAAAATAATTTACTGTAAGTGCAACAGTTTATGAAGACTACAAAACCAGTTAGTTTTCAGGTGTTTTGTAAGCCAGTATTGTTAATAACCTTGATTAAATATATGTAACGTTAACCACAGTTTGAGCCACAAAATAAGTGTGTTTGATCCGACGTCCACATTTCCTCATTTTGTGTATTTTTCTCTCATTATAGGAATTTTTGTTATGTAAATTTCTCTTATTTGATGTGTTTTTTGAGTCATTTTTTTGTATTTTTCCCCCCTGTGTGTTTTTGTAGTTTATTTTCTTTTTTTTGTTATGATTTTTTTTTTACTGTCTCTCTTTTTGTGTTTTTAAAGTCATTTTATGTTTTTTTTTGTTGTCGTTTTGTCTATTTTTCTCATTTTATGAGCTTATGGAGTTATTTTGTATTGTATTTTATTATCATTTTGTATATTTTTTTCTCATTTTGTGTTGTTTTAATCATTTTATGAATTTCTGTTATGTGTAAATTTTTACTCATTTGATATGTTTTTGGTGGCCGTTTTTATATTTTTATTTTCCTTTCATGCATTTTTGGATTCATTCTGTGTGTTTTTGTTGTCCTTTTGTCTATTTTTCTATCATTTTGTGACGTTAATTTGAGGGCCGCACAAAATTAGACCGAGGGCCACATGTGGCCCCTGGGCCAACCGTTGCTTATGTCTGACCTCGATGATTTTATTTCTGTAATCATGACCTGCTTTTTGAAGCACTTCTCACTCTAAGATGATGCTAAGCTTAGTCTACATTTGAACTGAGCTCTGCTCACAAATAGCCACTGGAGCAGCAGTTATATAGTTATCTATATCATGACCTGATGAGTCAGCACATTTCTACCAGATGTACAGAAAGCCTCCTCATGGTCCGTCCCCAAGCAAAAAAAGCAGTTACATAAAAGTAATGGTTTTATGTAATGAAACTCTTTAAATGAAGCAGTAGAAACAGTTTTTTAGTTCCTTTGTCTTGTGTTTTCTCCTCATGTTGGTTTCATATTGTACTGACCTGTCTAATAAAGGGTAGCTGGGTTCTAAATGTGGCAATGGTGACACAAATAGTAGAGGGATGTAACCTAACATCCATCATGAATCTGCCAACGCACTGTCACAAATAGCTGTGTTTGCTGCCACCTTGTTTAGTAAATCACTGGTGGGATTTAAGCTGAGTTTCTGTCAATAACTGGGATTTGACCCCTCCATGGAAAAGTATTTCATACAAAAGATGAGACAAAAGTTGCATTTGTGGCTACTTTCAAGTTGCATACACACTTTATATATGTATTTTTGTAGTTACATTTCTATTTATATTATTGTATTTCTTTTTGTATTTGGCAATTGAAAAGTTTCCATATCTCTACAAATATTTATCGTAAGAGTTTAATGTTTACATTTCTGAAAAGCTCATCTCAAGTGGAGTATTTTATTTTGTAGGACCAAAGCTGTACGACCTACCAGTATAAAGATCAGTAGGGGTCAAAGTTCATCACGTCACAATATATATATATATATAAATTGGCCACAAATCAGACTGGTACCATTGAACAACATTTGAGGGGAGTGGTGGCCTAGTGGTTAAGGACGCTGGGCTTGTGGGCTTGTAATCGGAGGGTTGCCGGTTCAAGCCTCACCGGGGCCGTCACTGTGGGATGTTGAGCAAGTCCCTTAACCCCGAACTGCTCCCCAGGCGCCGCAAAAATGGCTGCCGACTGCTCCTCAGGGATGGGTTAAGTGCAGAAGACAAATTCCAATAATGTACTAACATTACATGGCCAATTAAAGGCGAAAGCCCGATTTAATCTAATCTAATTTAATTTCAATGTGTGACCTTGACCTTCGCTTAGTCATATTTAAGGTCAAGGTCAGTCTTCTGTTATTACTTAAAATGTAATTAGTAAAAAGAACAAACTTCAGATACAGGTTGTTATTTCTGCCGTTTTTTTTAAATTTTCAGTTGCTAAATATGTATTGGCCTTATTAATACATGTATAGTTTTATTTTATCTTCATTGCACTATTTTTTGGGTTCTTCTGTGTTTCCTTCTGTTGTCTTGTTTTATTGAGCTGTGATGACAGTAAATTTCCCCATAATAAAGAATATTCTAATATCCAAACAAACTACCATAGGTCACATGTGTTGTTCATGTTTTAAATGACTTTCTAAGTGAAAATTTAGTATCGCAGCAGTTGAAGATTTGGTCCAAATTATAATCCATGCTCAAGAAAAAAACTAATTAAAGGACTAATTAATTAAAACAGAGATGGACAATATTATCGGTCCACTGATACATCGTGCTGTATTAGCTATAAAATGGGATATGTTTTGACATCGATTTTTCCACCGATATTTAAAAAAACTGATATATGATGTTTGAGACAACATAATGAAAATAAATATGGCTTTTTTCCATAACTGTTTTGCACAGATGATGTTTAAGTTGTGGAATACATGTAGCGTAGCCATAAGCTGTTGTGTTATTGAACCTAAAATAAGCTTGGTCTGGAGCAGATCTGTGTATTTATCGGTTTTAGTAAAAATCTGAAATCTTGTGCTGGAAAATATAATTGGCATATCAGAAATATCCCTAAATAAATCCCTTAACCTTGTAGCTTCAGAGGCGGAGCCTTTAACGGCTTCTATTTCTGATACTGTCGTAAGTTTGGCACGGCAAATGAAAACTGCTGAATCAGCAAATGTCCTTTTTAAAACTCAGGAACAGTTGTGCCTTTGAAAAGATGCACATCCAAATGATTTATTAAAAGAAATATTTATAATTGGTTCACATGTAAGTCACTCAACAAGCAGTAATAATAACTAACTTACACTGATCTTTTTAAAGTTTGGCCCAACATGTACAGTATGATCATAGTTGTTTGGAGTAGTGGTGAAAAAAACTCTAACCTCAATTTTATTATCAACCAATATGAATTCATTCTTAAATTTCCAAAGATCATAATTAATCTTTACATTTATAATAATTTATCTTTTTTATCCCTATATTGTTTTGCACTTTTTTAATAACTGTAATGTTTGTATTATTTTAACATGTTCTGCACTAGGAGTGTGACAATATCTTGATACGGTGATATATCGCGATATTTTTCTGCACGATCGATTATTGATATGCTCTGCTAGGTATAGATTTTTTATTTATTTTTTTTCAAAACCTTTTTACCGTTTTTTTACTAAAATGTACAGGTACGTCTTCACAGAAATGTTGTCACTGTTTGTTGAAGGAACCAATATATTGTTTACTGGAATATTTCACTATAATAATGTCACTGGTAATAAAGACCCTATTTATTGTTTACATAAAGCACTATTGGAGATATTTCTTTGTTTACATTGGTATGTTGACACTTATCGGAGATTTATTTCTGACCAATATATCGATAATTGCAGTATCGTCATATCGTGGGATAATCGTTATCGTGAGCTGTGTATCGTGAGGTACCCAGAGGTTCCCACCCCTATTCTGCATTGTAAACAGGAGAAGCTCCCAAATATTGTTATACTTTGTATAATGACAATAAAGGCACTGAATTGAATTTACATGTTTTAATTACACTACACAGTATTGAAGGTGTTTGTGATGATTATAAACCACCTTTAATTGATGAATTCCTTGTTCAACATTGTCTTGATTGAGGTTTTTTTTAGTGGGTGTGGCTAAAGTCGACCCCCCGCCTCAGAAAGTTGCATATTTAAAATCTGTGGGTATTTTGATCTCCTGCTGCAGGTGCCTCAGTGATGGTGACGTCTTTGTTAATATTTAGCGTTTGTGATGGCATCACGTATAAATGTTTAACTTTTGGGCTGCAGCCACTTCCACTCCACCTAGAATGACTTGTTTACCTTTAAACTGTTATCTTCTATCAGACTGGAACGCTGCAGATGGTGTGTCGCGTGTAGACTAGACACACACACACACACACACACACACACACACACTGACTTTAGTCCTGGTTCATAATTAATACAGATTTCTGTCAACACATGGTTCAATGGCTTCACACTTTAATACAAATATTTACATTTTTCTCTTGGAAATTCCATTTTATTCTCTCTAGTAATTGATATTGTTCTGCCCTAGTGTTGCATTTTGAGGCTATGAATAATATTTCAATTAAATTCAACTTGTATATTTTAATTTACAACAGTCATCTCAATGCGCTTATCAAAATATATAAAATTCATAATAAGAAAGAAAAAACCCAACAAGATCCACTTTGATTTACAAAAGGTTTTAAATCAGATTTTCTTGATATTAATCAAGATTTGATGGTGTTGGGAAGTTATATTTCAAATTACTAACACTTGAACTAGGGCTGGGTTATTATATGATTATTTTGTATCAGTCACGAATATAATCACAAATATTTACCATATTAGAGAAAAATGTGTGCTTTTATTGCACTACTTTTAAACAAACAGTATGTGTATAATTTACAGTGCAAAATGAAGCTTTAAAGATTTATTTTAATTAAAATAATTTTAAATGTACCAAAGGCTAAATGAATAAATACACTATTACAGAGTTCATTTAATCATGGTGAACAAAATCCTGATAACAATTAAAATTTGATTAATTGTGCAGCCCTAACTGGAACTATTTCCCAGACTGCATCATGGGAACATTCATTAAGACCGTTTACAGTCCAATAAGGCTTTCCCACTATAGCATTAACTCAGTTCAGCTCAGTTAGCAGGGTTTGTCATAAACTTATCGTACCATTTACAAAGTCATTTTTTCATATATAATACTGTAACTAGACTAAAGATTGTAGAACGCTGATTCTTGTCTGGACTGGAACGTCACTGAAAGAAACTCTCAGCGAGCCGATCAAGCTGAGTCGTTTGAATGAAAAAACACTTTAGCTAACAGACTGTGCGTTGTCTAACCTCTCTCTGCTCTGATTATGGGGGGTGGGGGGCGGCGGCAGTCTGCGCCCTGACCTCCATCACTCAGGAAGCAGCAAAGCATTTATCAGCCCACCACAGGGATATGGTGTGCCCTCGTTTGTTCTGGAAAAAACATTTTTCATAAAGCAAAGCATCCCATAAACACGGCATTTTAACTTCCTTTTTTGAGTAAGTTGAACCAATGTTCTCATGGCTTTGTTTTCCATCATGACTGTGATATTTAAGTGGGTGTCAGGGAGTTATGACCATGAGTGAAAACATAGCTGTGCACATTCTTTCTTTCACATTGATTAGAGCTGGGCGATATGGACCAAAACTCATATCTCGATATTTTTTGTTGATATACCATATTAATCTGGATATTTTTTACTCAAAGTCTTGTGAAAAATGCCACACAGGCTCATTTATTAACAAACAGCTACACAATATTTGCCACTTTAGGCTTTTCCTCCTATAAATGGACAGCACGTGTGAGTGAGTTCTGTAGTGTGGCTTGTTTAGATGAATTTCTGGGTTAGAATGCATTCATAAATCCATTTAACGCTGCTTTTCGTGGTGTTCTGAGAAGTAATGAAAGCAGCAAAACAAACTGTCTGCTGTGATTGTCCTCTAGAGTTAAAATACATAAAACAATCCCAAAATAAAAAGTAAACGAGGCTCTGTCATTCAACAATATTAGCTTTAACTCAGGTTTAAGCAAAAGTGCAACAGCAACTTCACAGTAGCTTAAATGTTCTGATTAAGAAATCAGATAACTACATATTTTATAACATATAACATTACAATTAAAACATTAATAAACTCTTCCCTTAGCATCTCAGAATAGTGGCTGTGGCACACATACAATAACTCAAAGGGTAAACAAGGGGTTAGAGTTAGGGTTAGGGGCGGGCTCACATCGGAATGCCAAAAACTCTGAAAAAACTATGGTGAAAAAAAAATATATATTATATTTTTTTTTCTTTTTTTAAACTCAAATTTGCAAAATAAAAATAGTTTTTATCTACAAATTCGATAAATCTATTTTTTGCCCACCCCTAGCCTGATCCAACCAGCTAGTTTAATTTCATTTACTTTATAGATGTGAATGAAATAATCCTTTTGATGGCCCTCTGTTGCCCATGGTAACGGTATGTTAAACATGATGACTCAATTCATCTTTTATTCAGACACACCAGTTTTATGTCCAGCTGGAATCAGATTATGAGTTTAATTCTTTACCTCCAGTAGTGGTCACTATGACAACCTCTTAAATGTCACGCACCGCACACAGTGTTATTGTGTGTGTGCACACGGAGGGTCATAGTGTATCTGGGACTCAGGAAATGGAAGGATTTGTGGCATCGTTTCCTGCTCATCTACTGCTACAGTGTGTCTGTACTAATGCTTCTGTACTAATGCTTCTGTACTAATGCTTCTGTACTAATGCTTCAGTACTGATGCTTCTGTACTAATGCTTCAGTACTAATGCTTCTGTACTAATGCTTCAGTACTAATGCTTCTGTACTAATGCTTCTGTACTAATGCTTCAGTACTAATGCTTCAGTACTAATGCTTCTGTACTAATGCTTCTGTACTAATGCTTCTGTACTAATGCTTCTGTACTAATGCTTCTGTACTAATGCTGAGGCTAAAAGCAGAACTGGGGCTCTCGCTGCTAAAATTGTCACTTAGTTCTAATTGTACGACATGGCTCTTCAGAAGCAATCCCTAAACTGGAGCAGCAGGATAGATGAACTATACTGATGTTTAATTAGTGCTATATTAAACAGTCATGTTTCAGTAGTAATGGCAGCTTAAGGCTAATTAGTCAAGAAATGTCATTAAAATAAAGGTATAGTATCCCCATATTCTCAGCATGTCAGGATTACTGCTCCTAGTGTTACTCTGTAGTGCGTTTTATCACTTAGTTATGTGTCATTCAGTTCCTTAGACCAGTGTTTCTCAAATAGGGGTACGCAGTGTCACTTCAGGGGGTACTGGAGAGAGGGGAGTGGAAAATGAACAAATAAAGTCAGTTTTAGTCCCACCCCAGGCGTGAGATGACCAGAAATGATTCAGGAGCCACTAAAGCAGTAATTTTAAACCTTGGGGTCAGGACCCCATTTGGGGTCACCTGAAATTTCTGAAAAATGAAAATAGATTTATAAAGTAGTATTATTTTTTTTAATTATTAAAGTGCACAATCTTTATTTAAGTATTTCCATACTTTCACCTTGTGAAATATAAATCTAGTTCAACTAAAATGAATAAAAAACAAATTCTAAAAAAACAAGTTATGATGAACTACGGCCAGGTCTGCATGTACAAAACAACAGCAACAACAACACAGTGAGGGGTGTTTAGAGTCCGGTAGCCCGGCTTCAAAATTTCTTTGGGGTCACCAGAAATTCTTTAAAATGGGGTCACGATGCAAAAAAGATTGTGAACGACTGCACTAAATATGGTTGATTTACAAAACTAGTGCAGTGCTCGTGGGAAGTATGTGTTTGAAGGTTGGATGTACAGAGGTGTACTGTACATACTGTACATACTCTGTACTCTGTAGTGTTATAGTGATTTACCTGGTTTAATGACATGATAAATGTGTTGTTTTTCTACTTTTTTTTTTAGTTTTCTTTGGTGTATTTTTCTGTAATGTATGTTTTTTGGAGTCGTTATGTGTATTTTTCTATCTTTCTGTTTTCTTTTTGTGCATTTTTTGTACAATTATAGTTTTTGTTGCCATTGTAGTGATTCTGGACTCATTTTGTGTATTTTTTGTATAAATATTTGGTTTTGTGTTTTTGACTAATTTTCATATTTTTTGTTGTTTGGTGTATTTTTCTGTAATGTGTGTTTTTTTTGGAGCCTTTTTCTATATTAACAGTTATTTTGTTGATTTTTATTGTCATTTTGTGCATTTCTGTTGTCGTTTTGTTTACTTTTTGTATAAATGTTAAGATTTTACTCATTTAGTATATTTTTATTATATATACCTTGCGTGTGCACGTGCATGTGCAAATACAACGTTGCACATCTTTGAACCAAGCTGCAGCCATGTTTGCAGTATCAGCTCGTGGTGGCTGCCTCTCAGCCTGGGATCTTGGGGGCGTCTGGGGGGCTGCTCGGCCGTGGGGGGGTGGCCTGGGGCTCCCTGGCCCCCACTCTTTCTGCTGCCCTGGCTGCATCTGCGGGCCCAGGGAAGTTCCTGGGTTTGCGGTAGCGTTTTTTTGCACATATACTGGTCTACGATGCACTGGCACACCTTGGGATGTGGAATAAAACTCATACTGGGTTTAACTTTAGACACGTTAATCCTAAATACCTGCTTTAGGTACTACCATTCACTCATTCCCCCTGTTCACAGCCACCACCATTATAGATAAGCTTCACACGTCACTATACTGGCTGGATTACACAACATAAGCACAATATATTCTATAACTTCACATCTCACCCTCACTGTAAAACAATCTATTCTTCCCCACCCTTTCTAAAAAAAAAAATAATAAAAAAACAATTCAAATTGAACCCTGTTTGTACTTCATGTTTTCATGTGAAGTAGAAAACTGTTTTAAAATGAGATTGTGCTGATGTTGCAGTGAGTGGGTCCTCTGTAACCTAGAGTTGTAGTCTAGTCATTTTATTCTCCTAAAGACCTAAACGTGTTCATCCACCAACAATTGGACGTGAATTGCTATTGATTATGATTGATTGACAGGATGACTTGAGGCATGTAACAGCAACGAGCTGCAAAGTAATTAATGTTCTCGTTCCAGTCATTTTCAACTTGTCTGACTAGTTCTGAGTTTTTCCAGTATGTTTGTAAGAAAAGACAAGCCACACCCTTCTGGCACGCAGTGTTGTTTAAAACCATTTTCAAAGCCAACGGCCTCGACACATATACACCTGTGCTGCTGAACTCACCAACGCTGCTTTGTTTTGTTTGGCTCTACGTGTTTGGCTCTACGTGTTTGGCTCTACGTGTTTGGCTCTACGTGTTTGGCTCTACGTCAGCCCTTGTGGGGCCGGTGACGGCGTGTCCTTTCCCTGACGCACACTTTCTCTGGCGAGGGCGGTTGTGTCTTCAGTGTGATGCGCTCACACTGGCCTCAGTGTCTCCTCTGTGGAGGACAGTGGAACGTTCCGCTGTAACATCTCCTCTGCACTGGTCCTCAGTGTTCACCTCTTTATGTTTGTTATATCAGCCCTACTTTTTCCTCCACTCAGGGATTTCACTTTTCATTTTTGATTTTGTAGTGCTGCAAAAGAGTCTGTCAATATAAATAATATAGTTTTTCTCACTACGGTAACCCCTTACATATTTAGGCCGGGGTACCGGACTCCAAACACCCCTCACTTTGTTCTTCTTCTTCTAGTTGTTGTGTACACTAGTTAAAATCACTACTGCTGTGTTATTCCTGAACAGATTGGGCTGAAATATGGTAGCTATAATCTATGGATGTGTACGCATTGATGCTCAGAACCCGAGCCCCAAGGAGCCCCCCCTCCCCCAAAACAAACAAAAAAAAGTGGATTTATCATTTATTTGCAAGTCAAATATTACGATGGTTGGTGGTACTGAAGCATTGGCACATACCAATATATAAATGGGGCCCATTACCCCCCCAGGGGCCTCATTTTGCAAATGACTACTCCTCCGTTAGATCGGAATGCAGTTTGGTATGAATATTCTATGAATGAGTATGATGAGAAGCTCGGGGCCCTTGTTTTGAAATGGGGCCCGGGGGCCCACCCCCCATTTCCGGTAATTTCCAAATTTATGGGAACAGTCGTGATATATTGATTCAAAGGTAATTCAACGTAGATTACGATTATGCCTCGCACAATTCGATTAGGGGCCCGAGGGCCTTTTTTTGGCAATTTCCATTAAAGTGTTTTTCTCATTTATTTGTGAGTCAAATATTGTGACAGTTGGTGATACCGAATCATTGACAAATACCAATATATGACTGGGGCCCATTACTCCTTGGGCCCATTTTTTTAAATAACTACTCCTCCGTTAATGCTCGTTGAATCAGGCTGTAATTTGACATGGATGTTCTATGAGTGAATGTGAACAGCTTTTCAGAGACATTTTTTACTCCGTGGAACCGAGTCATTTGACTGAATTCTGGGGAACGTGGTACGTGCTAATTGGCTAGCCCGGCCGTAGTTCATCTGAACTTGATTTTACTATATTTATGTGCTGAAGTTGCATCTAAAGGTTGCTAAAAATACCCTGGCTCCAAAGTGCTGCAGCAGTATTTTGAGTATCCAAAGAGGAGAACCCATTGGCCCTCATTTATCAACTGTTCGTATGTTCAGATCTGAGCGTACGACGTGCGTTGGACCAAATTCACAAACCTAATTCAAATGTGCACAGGTTCTCTCTCTCCAGCCTGACTCATCGAAATGTAAACAATTGTTTTGTTCACATATCAGGGATTTATTTTCTTGCCAATGTTTGTTTGACATCAGTGGGCGGGGCCTCCGAACCAGGAATATTTGAGGGCGTAACATGTTAATGACGATCAAATTCAGCCGCAGCGTTTATGAACACCCGATCATTGGTGCGCTGGGATTGGTCAGATACCAATGTTTCATCAGTCACACGTTGGTCCTGCCTTTCAGGGATTTCTTATTATTGATGCTTAGGTTTCAGCTGTTATACATTGTGTAAAAATGAACACAGCAAACAAGCAAAACATTAATGTTAGAAAGTTGGTGAATACCTGGAATGGTTGTCGTTAAGTTGTTACGTTAAAGCTGATCTCCAGAGTTTCTGAGAAACGTCTCGATGTCCCGCCCTAATTCTCCACTTCCTCCCACTGCCTCTCCCAATCTACCAGAAGCCACGCCTCTACTTTTCTGCACGCACATCGTGGAACATAACAAGGTCACATTGATATAGATCTATGGGTCAGGTTAGAGCCAAAACCATATTTACTTGTTTCTGTGTACAGTTCCACATTCACGTTGATTGACAGTCTCAAGAACAGGAAGTGGAAGCCTATTGGCTGGGCACACTCGTTTCCATGTGTATAGGCGTTTATAGGAGGAAGGAGGGACTTATATACATTAATGTATATGAATGACCACCAGCAGTAAAACATAGTAAAGTAAAAGAATGATACATAAACATAGATTTATCAAAAACTCCAGATCTCAGCTTTAAGAACTTTAGAAAGTTTTAAAACACCAATGTTTCCACCCAAAGACTTCAAACTTATATGGATTAGCAGCTATCATTAGCTGGACATGCTTAGTTTTGTGCCCCGATGACCTTTGACCTGACCCTGACCCAGAATTCTGCTTCTCTAATAACGCTTAAACAACAATATTTTTAAAATAGACCAGAAACCGCATTTCTTTTCTGAGCAGTGATTTTTTTTTATTCTTTGTTTGTGATGATACAGCAAGAGACTAAATTCACCTTTTATTTAAAATAAGCACATACAGGTACATCTAAAAAATAAAATCACAAAGAAATGTTTTTAGTCACTTGTTACAGAAAGTGAAAGTCATACAGTATATCAGAGGTGTTAAACTCATTTTAGTTCAGGGGCCAAATATGAACAGTTTAATCCTTAGTGAGACACAGATTTTATGCTGGAAAACAAGTAATTTCATTATTGCACTTCTACGTATACATAAAATACATAATATGTAAGACACTGACTATATACAAGCAATAAGTGACAGATCTCTGTCCCAACAGGATCTTCACTTTAAATTCCCTGGATTTCGTGACTAATTTCTATTTATTTAAGGGAAACATTATTTCATAATTTGAGGACAGTTTAAGGATTTTTATAAGAATTTTAAAAATGACTGCAATCGTTCGATATTGGCATATTTACTTTCTCCTGCGGGCCAAATTGGATTCTCCAAAGGGCTGGAATTGGCCCCCGGGCCTTGAGTTTGACACATGTGAAGTCTATGATAAAATAATAAAAAATATAGACTCAGGATGACGCATAGCGTGAAATATTTCAAGCCTTTATTTCTTGTTGATGATTAATGCTTACAGATAATGAAAACCCAAAATTCATTGTCTCAGAAAATTAGAATATTACATAAGATCAATAAAAAAACAAAACATTTTAAACAGAAATGTCAAGATTCTGAAAAGTATGTTCATTTGTATGTACTTTATACTTGGTTGGGCCTCTTTTTACATGAATCAATGGAGGTGATCAACCTGTGGCTCAGGGTCAATGGAAGGCCAGGTGGTCTTGATTCAGGTCCTCTGCATTGTTGGGTCAGGTGTCCGTCTTCAGCCAATAGATTCTCTACGTTTAGGGTTCAGATCAGGCCAGTTTACTGGACAATCAAAGACAGTCACTTATTAGTGTGTGTTAATTAAGCACATTCTGCCAGTTACAGTATATCACCATTTTGAAAAAAAAAAAAAAATATTGAGATAAGAGTTTTGGTCCATATTGCCCAACCCTAACGTCAGTATTTATAGCTGACCTTACAGAAGCCAGATGATAAATACTTTTTCAGGACTTTCTCTGTGATAAAGCAACAGTTTCACCACAAGGGTTCCGTGTCACTCACACTGACACAATGGTTCCTCTGTGGTTCCCCTCACACCATTGTTCTGTCTGTGGACACCAGAGGCACAATGAGGCTCTTATTCGTAGTGACCACAGACGGACAGTCTGCTGGCAGGTGCCTTTATTATTGTGGCCTCAATATAAGACAAAACTAAAACCAAATTCATCCACAAACTTGGTTTAAACATGCTTTTGTAATTAGGGCAGTTTACAGTAGATTATTAGAGTCTGAACACAAAATAATGTATGTAACAAATGTTTATATAAATGAGTAAAAAGGGGTTTGTTTTATAATTTGATAAAAGAAACAACAAGAACTCAGACACTCATCAATCTCTATCTCTGGTCAATGACTGATATTTTGGTCATCATATTAATAATAATCATCTTTATAAGACTTTAGTCATTTTAATCCTCCTCACATTCACCCATAGGACATCATCTCATGTACCATTATTGGTTTGACAGATGTGTAAAGCGTACTGATATATCTAAGTAGAAGTTCTCATATTTGATTCAAGTACAAATAAAACGTAGCTCAATTAAATAATACTCAAAGTAAAAGTTAGTTACTTTCACCCCCTACGTTTATTGTTGCTAATAAATCTTGGTACGGTTCCTTACGTACAGTAAACATCTCTGAAACTGAAAAAGGAAGAGATCAAATATACAACAATTGGAACTTAATTTATTTTCCACAAAGTTATCTGTATAAAATAAAAGGTCAAAATGTACAATTATTTGTAAATAAAATAACACCAATGATTTTAAATCAAAATTTAAAAAAGTACAATACGTTTATGAACTCTAAAACTGAGAAAAATCTTCATTATTTACTAGTGTTTTAATACGGTGCATTACGTTTAATCTGATTGGTCGGCTACGATGTGACATATTTGATTGTTGTCTGGTTATTTTATTTTTTGTTGTTTCATAATGTTTGCTGATCATTTCAAAACAAAAACATACAATTTACTCAGTATGTATTGAGTGTATACATTTGTTTGAATTTCTTTACTTTTTTAAAAACACGCTCTTTAATAGGGATGTCCCCTCCGATATGATACCGATATTGCAGCCGATATTGATCCGTTGCGATATCGGCACAAATCATACTTTTCTGACTTATTTTGTAGTGTGACATGTTAGAAACGCTTTGATCATGTGATGTCACTCAAACAGAGAACAATAGTCAGCAACAGGAGGTAAAATCAGTGATTTTAGATGCTGTGTCATAAAATCCAATATTTGTTTTCTGGCTGATTTCGGATTGATATCAATATCGGATTAGGACACCTCTTCTCTTTAAAAAGTAAAATGACTGATTTAGAAATATACTCAAAAAAAGTACAAGTCGCCATAAAAACAACTGAATTACAGTAACGTGAGTACTTATAATCCATTACTTTCACTTCTGTGGTTTCAACTCAAGGTCAAAAAATATTGTGGTCGTTAAAATGTTCATTGCCAGACGAGTTTGTCCTCATGTTGTTTTTTATTAGATATTTTATTTTATAACTATATAACACTTTTCTTCACGTTTCCACATAGCTGGTTAGCATTCACATTAGCATTACCATCATTCAGTCCTTGATCAGTTTAGTGAAAGAGTGACAGACTTGGACAGAGCATAATAACCCAGTATAGTTTTATAGTTTTATAGGCTCACAGTAAGAGGATGTTGACCCTGTTTATAAACCAAACAGCTGCAGCACATTATTATGGATGAAAAAAGCAGCATGTTGTTGTTGTTGGATGTGTTCACCTTCCTATGAACACAGAACAAAACACTGAGATTGAGTTTTTTAAACAAGGCCTTTAAAACTTTTAAAAAGCTTCTTATGTTTATTTGATTTTATTTGCTGTTGGTTTTATTGTTATTTATCTGTTGAATTATTTTTATTTTTTTCTCACTGCCCTTGTCTCTGTAGCACTTTGAGATTTCTGAATGTAAAGTGCTTTACAAATTAAAGTTATTATTATTTTTATATGCAAACCTGCCTCGAATATTTCCATCCCATTAGGAAATGATTTCAGTTCATCTTTATTATGTTTGATGTCTGAGGAAGGGTTCATGTTCAGGTTCTCCTGCAGTTATTTCAGATATTTCTAAAGGTTATTAATGGCCACAGTAGAAATATCTTAACACAAAATAAATATGTACTCTCTCTACTTGCCAAATCCTTTGTTATGAAAGTGTCATTGTATCTGACTTCCTGCCTTCATAATGTCTACAATCTATTGAAGATTTGAACACACGTGCATTTGGCATCAGATCAAAGGAAAAGTGGACGGACGACATTTCATGTAAAACATATTTGGTGATGAGTTGAATAAATTGGATGATGGCGCCTAATGGGGATTGTGAAAATTACTTTAACTTTTTTTTTGTTGATGTTATCTTTTTATTTAGAAAGTCACAAACATTATTCACAACAATATTCACTCCAAAGTATAGAAACAGACGGTTCTAGTCAAATCCATACTGTTTTTTTGTTTTTTTATTACATTATTTTTTATTAATATTACAATTGAAAACAATGAGAAACAGAAGGAAAATGTTACATTTAATCCATTTGGCCATAAATGATGTTCCCTGATGTTCGTTGTGTGTTTTCTCCAGGATTCGTCCTCAGCTGGCCAGGGAGAAGATTGAAGGATGTCATATTTGTACCTACGTGATGCCTGGGGAGCCTCAGGTGATCCTGGGCAAAGACAAGGCCTTCACCTACGACTACGTGTTCGACATGGACTCCCAGCAGGACGCCATCTACAGCACCTGCACAGAGAAGCTGGTGGAGGGTTGCTTTGAGGGCTACAACGCCACAGTGTTTGCGTACGGACAGGCAAGTCTTTGTCCTCAGTGGAGACGAACTCATGCATGTGTGAGGACGGAAAGAAAAATAATCTGTGTACCTTCATTCTTTGTTTATTCTGGTTTAAAACCAAATCAAAATAAGAAATAAACCATGTGGTTATTGTGTTTTACTGATTTACATGTATACAGAAAAACCAAAAACCACATGAGCAGCGTTTTTCTGTTTAAAAAAAAAAAAAAAAAAAAATATATATCTATATATATATATATATATATATATATAAATATTGTTCTGTTTGTGAGATGTTTGGATAATTACGAGGGAATTAGAGCGAGAACAGAAATCTGCTGCACCTGCGCTTTGAGATGACTTTGTTATTAGCTCTATATACATAAAGTTGAATTGAATTGGTTTCCCTCCCCACGTCCTGCTCCATGTCTCCACAGGACGTTTTTTCATAGATCTATACTGAGCTCTCCCATGGAACTCAGTTTAAATCCTGCCTTTTTTTCTCGCCCCTCCCCTTTCTTCCTCCTGTTTTTCCCACTTTCCATCTAAGCATGATGGCGTGGCAGATGGCCTCCTCCGTGTGTTGATTTGTGTTCTTTCGCTCCAACAACAAAGTTTTTAAACTGTACCTGGTGAATAACATCTATTCTGATTCTGACACACAATAGGACTGTTTAGGAGTCATTTCTGCAGTTTTCTGGTCCTGCTCCTGTTTGCATTCAGTCTGTGGATGTTTTATCTCGTATAAAGCTGCTCACATTTTAAGTGAATTGTTTTATGGTGTAGGTGATCTTAACAGTGTTATGGTCCAAATAGTATTTTGCAAGTTATAATAATGCTAAGCACTAACGGAAGCCGTCAACACACACAGAAGTTGATCTTAAGAAACAAGGAGCACCAGTAGATTCATTACACCACCTCTGGTTCCTTTAATCACATATCATGTGCATATTTTACGTAACATACTTTTTCTTTGTTTTGATTGTATTAATAACGTTTTGGTTCACCAGTTCATCAGTAATGTGACGTATGCGTTGATCCTTTTTTGTCTGCCCCCGTCTGTGGGTCCACTCTGTGTGTTGAGCTTAAAACTTAAAGCTCTCGTCCTTGTTTCCCATAAATATCCAAATATCACACTAACAGAAGATTTAATGTTCAAACAAAAAAACGCTGCTTGTCTGGTTTTCGATGTTTCTGTATTTCTGTTTTGGTTTTAAGTCAGTAAAACAAAATAACCACTGTTTATTGGTTATTTTGATTTGTTTTTAAAACTTAACCAAAGAACGAAGGATTTACAGATTAACAAAAGACTCATTTTAAGCTTTTTGTACATTTGTCTGAGACAACTCTTGAGATTACACAAGAAATCATGGTGGAGCAGATTAGGGATTATGTAGTTATAGAA
Source organism: Gouania willdenowi (assembly GCF_900634775.1). Taxonomy (NCBI): domain Eukaryota; kingdom Metazoa; phylum Chordata; class Actinopteri; order Blenniiformes; family Gobiesocidae; genus Gouania; species Gouania willdenowi. The sequence continues at coordinate 71,626,421 of NC_041049.1, forward strand.
ATATAATCCAGACGATGGTCAGGTGAAAGTCATAAAAAGGGAGGGTTGTAAACGTGTAAGAAGTCTTTGTAATTATCTTAAGTTTTGTTAAATCACAGGTTTTCTAATCCACTGTTACTTTGTGCATGTGCTCAGTTTAAGCCTTCAACCCTTTTAGCTCAGCACACTTGTATTATCATTTCCATGTCAAACTCATGGCCCGGGGGCCAAATCTGGTCCTTTGGATCATCCATTTTGGCCTGCAGGAGAAAGTAAAAATGACATAGAAAACATAAAACTTTGTGTAAATGAAACTCAACAATATTTGCAGGTTCTCACAGTTTTCCCGGTGCTTATATCACATGATTAGGCAAACCTTCAATTTTCCTGAAATTATGGCTTAATATTTCCCTTATTTAAATAGAAATTGTTCACACAATCTAATAAATGTAAAGTGAAGATCGTGTTTGGACTGATATCTGTCACTTATTGCTTATATTATCGGTTTCTTACATATTTAGTATTTTATGTATATGTAGAAGTGTAAACTAGGAACAATAATGTTAAAATTACTTATTTTCCCAACATAACATTTGTGGAACACTTGAGATCAAACCGCTCCATGTTTGGCTTCTGAACTAAAATGAGTGACAGCCCTGCTTTACACTGTACCATATTCTAATTCTATACAGGCAGTTAGGAGGCACAAACTCTTTAGATATGTTTAATGTTTCCATAAGTCAGCTATGGTCAGATTCAGCTTTAAAGCAGTGTTAAAAATTAAATGAAATGATTAAATTAATTAACAGACGGGGTAGAGATACTGTACAATTCCTCCAGTTACCGTAAACATATTCAATAAATACATTTATTGACTTCAAAGTATGTGTGAATAAATAAAATAAAGTGGTTAAGGATGTCGGGCTTGTAGTCGGCCATCACTGTAGGACACTGAGCAAGTCCCTTCACCCCCCAATGCTCCGCCCACTGCTACGCTTCAAGGAAAATGGGTTAAATACAGAGAGAGAATTTCACTATGGTCATTAATAAAGGATACATTATTATTATTATTATTATGGTCACTCCTAACACATTGGTCAGGATTTAAGTTTTGAAGTGTTTGTTTAGATTAATGAAAACTTTTCTATGTTAAATCAAGATTTAAATCACCATCTCCTGTTACCCTGGAAAGGATTTGGGTCACAACAGTTGATCAACTTCTTTTTATTAATTACTTAAAATGTATTGAAGTTTTTCCAGCAGTAATATTAATAAGTCTGTTTTATATCGCACTTTTCAAAATAAAACTCACTCTTTACAGCAATAAAGTTCCTTTCTCCTAATTTCAGAGTTGGATCACGAACAGTGACGTTTACGTTTGTAGCTTAAATGATTGTTTTGTTGGGGAATGTTGATTTTCTGAGTTTTAGTAATAAAAAACAAACTGTGATCACTAACCAGTGTTGTCCCTGAAAGCAGTCACATTACAACACGGTGGTTTTAGGCTCTAGTCCCCTTTTCTCTTATTTCTGAATCCTAGTCCCGCCTTTATACGACTACAACATTTAGCTTAATCTACAACATATATGACTCTTTATTTGTTAATTTTATATCTCTCTGTCTCTCTGTAGTCCCATTGCATACCCCTAGGGGTACACGTACCCCCATTTGAGAAACACTGTTAAAACACAATGACACTTATTTGCACTTGCTGTGCATTGTACATTTATTTTTTATCCTACATCCCTGCATCTTGTGTGAGACTCTTAATTCTCTCCTCACAGACGGGTTCAGGGAAGACGTACACCATGGGAACTGGTTTTGATGTCAATATTATGGACGACGAGCTGGGCATCATTCCCCGCGCTGTGCACCACCTCTACACGGGCATCGAGGAGCGCCGGCAGGCCGCCCAGGACCAGGGACGCCCAGTGCCGGAGTTCAAGATTAATGCCCAATTTCTCGAGGTACATCTTTTATCTTCTTCCCCAGTCCATCAGAAACGAGCAGCCATCTGCGTTAGAACACGCTCTAGAGAGGTGTCACAGGTCAGGATCGTGTTTGTTGACGCCATCGTTTAACGAGCCTCAGCATCGACGCTTCATCACTGAAAGCCTCCACATCTGTCAGTGGGGGTTAGGGGACGCTTTAGTGGGCGTGTCATTCAGGACTAGACGAGTCAACAGATGTGCTGATCTTTCAGACTTTAACAAAGTTCAGACTTCTAGAGAAAAACGGGTTGAAACCAGAGAGAGGTGTAAAAACTGTGGATAATAAATATGAACTAAACCCACTAGGGATGTAACGATTCACTCAGCTCCCAATACAATTTGATTCACGATACTGGGTTCACGATACGATTCTCTCACACTTTATTTTACAAAATGGGACTGTAGATAAATGACTGAAAAATATTCCTTTATTTTTTTCGGAAAAAAACTAGAAAAACTGTATTATTTTCCTTTTATTTTTCATTGTCAAAAGAATCCCTTGATAAACTATTCAAAACAATGCAATTTAACTAAAAATAAATCTTGAATGAAATAAATAAAGGAATAATACAAATGAAGAAGACTATTAATTTAAATTCTGGTTCTATAGTAAACAATGCAAAACTGCATAATAGTTCTTTTTCTTTTTAAAAATGCAACTGAAAATGTATTTTGTGCCTTAACAATTGGACTTTAAAAAAAAAGTAATTGCACTGTATTTACAGCAGATATTTGTTTGGACCAGCAGAGGGCGCTGGTAACGGTTGGCATGCAGATATTCTAGCAGTGAAGAAGAGATGCTATGCTAGCACACAGAGCTAATAGAAAAAAGTGACTTTTACAGATATTCACGTAATATTACAGATATTCTTTCGGTGCTAAAGGGGTAAGGAATCATTTATGAACATGTTTAAGAGTAGTAGCAGATTCCGCCTGCTGCCTATGCTTCTGGACAAGAGAAGGATAAATAGAATAATATACTCTGCAGTTTAAAAAAAAAAAAGTACTGCGGTTCAATTTTCAGAGTATCGATATGAACCTTGACACCTATGAATCAATTTTTAACTGCCTTACGATTAATCGTTACAGCTCTATCGTCCACTTGTTACTTCTATAAACTGCTTGTACTGCTTTTCAAGGCCAGATGAATATTTTACTTTTGACTTCATTAATACAAGAATACGTTTATCTTCTATTACCATTGACATCATACTCTACTGTGTACATATAGGAACAAATAAAACATCATATTACCAAGTTTTATATCTGCACTGAAATATGTTAATGATGAATTCCAACACCCAGTTACATTGACTTAGATGTTTGATTTTTGTGTTTTTAATTTAATGTCAAATGTTCAGAACACATTGAATTAGAGCAGGGTTTGAGCTTATTGTATTATTCAAGTTTATAATAGTAATAAAAATAATAATAAAATAATTTATTTGTTTTATAGTGTGGGAAAAATATGTATCAGCCAATGGAAATGTCCAAATCAGTCCAAAATTGTATTTTCTGTCCAGTTTTGCACGAAAGAAGCTGTTGATTAAAGGGATTGAGTGACAGCTTGTTTAAGTTTTTTCTCTTTTTTTTTAAAGTTACTATTTTGTTTTCATTGTATGTGTTTTGTTGTTATGGATGTTTTTATGATGTGTGTTATGTTCAACATGTTCCCTACAAATGATAAATAATATTGTTTTTAAAAAGTAGCTGTTTGTTGTTTAGGATGGCTGAAGTAGTGTCTGTCATTTTTTAGGTATAAGTAAAATGTACACATTTATTAACTGTAAACAACATAATAAGAATAATAATAATAATGAACTGTTGCTGGTGTTTTGCTACATTGTTTCTTTGATGAGTTTGTCCTTCTGTTCTTGTATCATTTATTATCTGAGGAACTGTTTGACTTGTTTTTTTGCAGCTTTACAATGAAGAAGTTCTCGACCTGTTTGACTCCACACGAGACATGAAGCAGAAATCTCAAATCAAGATTCACGAGGACGCCAGTGGAGGGATCTACACCGTGGGCGTGACCACGAGGACCGTGACCTCCAAAGCCGAGGTGAACGAGAGCGCCAGCTGATTGGTTCTCAAACTCTTTATGCTCTAGTCGGCTTTTCTCTTATTTCTGAATCCTAGTCCCCCCTTTCCCCACCTGCAACATTTAGTTTATAAAACTATTTAAAAACATCTATACATCATAATGATGAATTAATGAATGGTAACACACATTTTAAATGATCTCATTGTGTAAATAAGTTGGAAATAAACAGTATATAGGTCAGTGGTTCACAACATTTTTTGTATCGTGACCTCATTTTGATATCAAGAATTTCTGGTGACCCCAAAGACAGTTTTTTTCTAGAATTAATTTTTGTTCATGTTTGAGCTCAGATTTCATTTTTTTAAAATGCATTTTAGTTGAACTAGATTTATATTTCACAAAGTGAAAGTATAGAAATACAGTTGTTTCAAACCTCTATTTAAATATTTCAAAAATGTCAGATGACCCCACATGGGGTCCCGACCCAAAGGTTGAAAACCACTGATTTAGTGGCTCCTGAATAGATTTATTTCTATAGTTTGTATCATGTCAGGTCATCTCACGCCTGGGGTGGAACCAGGACGAACACTTTATTTGTTAATTTACCTCTCTCTCTTTCTCAAGTACCCCTCATAGTGACATCGTGTACCCCGAGGGGTACACGTACCCCCATCTGAGAAACACTGCACTAGATGAATGGAAACAAATACTAAACAAAATGGAAAATTTGTTTAGAACACTTCAATGGTTTTACAAAGTAAAACAGTTGAAGTGTTCAAATTTAATTTTTTTAAATAAAATAATTTTAAAAACAATGTTTCAAAAATTTCTAATGCATTTAATTATATTCTAATATTTTATAGACAGTTTTTGATGAATTAAAGAACATGCATCAAACATAAATATGCTTTAACCTACAGGTCTTTTTAAATGGTGCTTTGTGTAGTGCTGATGTTTTCATTACTACACAGATGTTTCCAGTGAATCAGCGTAATAATGCATGAGAACCACCTTTGTTCTGCTCTTTAGATGATGCAGTGCCTAAAGTTGGGAGCTCTATCCCGCACCACAGCCAGCACCCAGATGAACGTACAGAGCTCCCGTTCCCACGCCATCTTCACCATCCACCTGTGCCAAGTCCGCGTCTGTGCCTCTAGCAATGTTTGTAGAACTCCACATCAGTAGATCATAGTGTCGCATCCTTTAGCTGCTGAATAACGTTTAAACTTTGATTACTCAGCAGGAAAATGAGCCTGATAACAGAGTCTCCAACGGTAACGCTGAGATGGACGAGTACGAGACCCTTTCAGCCAAGTTTCACTTTGTGGACCTGGCTGGTTCTGAGAGGCTGAAGAGAACTGGAGCTACAGGCGAACGAGCCAAAGAGGGGATTTCCATTAACTGTGGACTGGTGAGCATATATGTCTACGACCAGCCACATGGGTTATGGATCTTTTATGGGTTTTCAGACATTTTTCAGGTTAAAAACAAGGGAAAATTCTTTGTTTTTAATTTAAGAGGATTTATTGTTTTGTTTTTTGTTTTTACAGAATTTCATCATTTTTCTGTTAATTATCTTAGTAAAGTGTTCCAACTAATTTTCTGTATCATAAAGTATTGAAAGTTTTACACATTAATAAACAAGCATGTTAATGTACAAGTGACATAATGCATTAAATTACAACAATAAAAGAACAAGCAGAGGTTATTTTAAATATGCATACAGTAAAAATATGATATACACTGTAAACAACCAAACAATGTTGGAATCAATGCTAAAATAATTTGATCTGATAGCTGTTTGTTTATATTGAAATGGTTTGATTCATTCACACATTTATAGTTTTTTTTTTAAGTGGAAACTGGCCTTGGAATCTACCTTTACTTTACATTTTTTAAAACTTGAATTTCAGAAAAGAATGAATGAACTTGTTATATACAGTGAGATGTACAGATTTCAGTTTTTTTCATTGTTTCAATAAAAGATGATTTGAATACATTTCAGCCACTGATTAGATAATGTTATCATTGTTTCTCAGGTTAAAACTGACATTTGTTTTTCAAATGAATATTGGGATTTATTTTTTGTATTTTGAAAAACTGCTGTTGATAGTTTTTATTTGTTAAATATCTGTAAAGTGACTTTGCAGCATGAAGCTTGACTGCCATCTAGTGGCAGAGCTTGGTAAACGTTTATGTTTATTTATTTTTATTATCATGTGCACAGTAAAAAACATGTTTATCTGTACAATTAAATTCTTACTTTGCTGTTCACACTGGACGTCACAAAGAAAAACAAAATAAATTTGACATGAAGAACAAAACAAAGAAAATAAAAGTATAATTACAATAATTATAATAATTTAAAAAATAGTTACGATAAATATGTACAAGGTATAGAAGATCAAAGTGAATCAAAATGCACGTGATTGTTAAATTCTGCATAAAAACACAGTTAATCTTGGCACAGAATCTACTCTATGAACATACACGTGTATGACAAATATACAGTAGTTACAGACTGTTTTTCAAATAAAGCAACAAACATAAAACACAGAAACAGACGTTTTCTGAAACATTGTCAGATAATGCATCACATTTAATTCAGTTTTTGTGTCCAACAACATTAAAAATGTAACGTCTGTTTGTCTGCAGGTGTTCTCAAACACTTAAAGTTTGATCAGAAACACTTCCTGGTCAGGAATGATCTCTGATAAAACTTCATCTTAATTCCATCTTAAAATAACGTATTTTTTCCTTTCTTTGCTGGTGAAGCTGGCTTTAGGGAACGTAATCAGCGCTCTGGGGGATCGGAGCAAACGCTCATCACATGTGCCTTACAGAGACTCTAAGCTCACTCGACTCCTGCAGGACTCGTTAGGAGGAAACAGGTCTGTGTATTGATTCTTTCACCATCATCAATACATTTAGGATCAATGAAAGCTCTTTGTGGCACCACATTCCTGTGATTACATGGAATCAAAACAATAATTGAATATTTATGTCCAATGTGACAATATTCTTGGAAAGTGTTGCTAAATGCTTTAATTCACATATTGCTATTAAATGAACATTTAAAGGTGTTCTAAAGCTGGGGTTCTTAACTGTTCTCACCCTGGAACCCACATTTTGCCACGGTCATTAAATCAAATTAAAAATTATTTTTTTTAGAATCCAACCACCAAATGTATTTATTTATTTTTTTAAATAGCTGTTGAAAACACAAATATTTAATATTTTTTAAAACATAAATCTATATATTTTCCTATGCAACATGTATTTCACAGCATGCCTGTCAAAAGAAAAGTTTCTTTCTTTCAAAATAAAAGAATAGTCCAAATTGAGAGTATTTATTTATATTCTGACCAGCGGTTTATGACCCACCCAGTATAGGTGCACAACCCACTTTTGGGTCCCGACCCACCAGTTGAGAATAGCTGATTTAAAGAACACAGGTTTTATTCAGTATCAGTAATGTGCAGAAACTGTCAAAACTTAAATTTCCCAAAGTGATTTAATAACACCATAGACCATTGCTGAAGTTCAAGTAAAGTTTCTATATCTGGGGGTGATTAGGGTCACATACAGGATTGGACCTGTAAAATAATGATCAATACATCTTTTTAAAAACCCTAAAATGTTTTTAAGAATATTAGTTTATAAACATACACATTACAGCTGACCGACCACAGAGGATTTTAACTTTATTTGTTTTACCAAGAGGAGAAAATAACCACATTTGTTTAGTTCAATTTAGGCTTTTTTAGTGTTAACATTAAAAATGATCTCTGTGTTTTTAATTCAGCCAAACTGTGATGATTGCATGCATCAGTCCGTCCGATCGTGACTTTATGGAGACACTGAACACGTTAAAATATGCCAACCGAGCCAGGAACATCAAAAACAAAGTGATGGTGAACCAGGACAAAGCCAGCCAGCAGATCAGCGCTCTGAGGACGGAGATCGCCCGACTGCAGATGGAGCTGATGGAGTACAAGACGGTGAGGAGATGTAAAACTTCAGCAGTTTGAAGGTGTTTAATAACGAGCTGTTTCCCTGTCGCAGGGCAAACGTTTGGTGGGTGAGGATGGTGTGGAGAGCTTCAGCGATATGTTTCATGAGAACTCCATGCTGCAGACGGAGAACGGAAACCTCAGAGTGCGAGTGAAAGCCATGCAGGAGACAATCGACGCACAGCGAGCACGGCTCACACAGCTGATCAGTGACCAGGCCAACCAGGCGCTCTCCAGAGCAGGTAGCGCTGCTGCACCTCACACACACACACGGACCCTCATTTACCACCTTTTCATAAAAACGGGTGCAAATCTCAGTGCGTTTGGTCGTACGACAAGACCAAATGTCCCTCCTGTTTCAGAGGCCCCGCCCACTGAGGTCTAACAAGAAAAGAAACATTAACAAAATAAAATTCTCACATCAAAGGTGGAGCAAAACAAATATTTGTTTTCTGAACGTGTGAAAATTGGACTTAGGTCATTTAAAAGCTGTGTAGAAGAGAAGTCTGCCCCCCTGTGTGCGCTGTGAGTAACTTCACAACAGAGACACACGGATATGACGTTTATATTGACCTCCATTGTCTGCATGCTTGAAGCAATAAATATCACATTAAAACAAATGAACGTTAAAAAATCTTAAAAAAGACTAAATGTTGTTCCTTTTGTTTATTATGCATTCAGCCAATTTCACCTATCATTAATCACATTACTGATTAAATACTGTAGCGGATTTGTAAAAGTTTAAAGTACATTTTATATTTTAAAAGCATTAATGAGGTTTTATTTCCTCTGTACAGGCAACGTTGTGCACATCAAAACGTGCTTCATTTATCAATGCAATGTTGTGGAAAAACTGCTAAAAATAATGTCTTTCTTTGAGGTAAACAGTAGCGTTCCCTCGGTCAAAGACAGCAGTGGTAGCGCTGTGTCCGTTAGCGTGTGCACACTGGGTGAACCTATGACCTATCACGTGGGCTTTTTTAAAATTCATTTTATTTTGTTCAATTCTTCTTAATAATTTGTTTTGATCTGTTCTAAATGTTTGAATAACAGCTGAGGTTTGTTTAATATTTGACTTACTCAGATTAGCGTACATGATGATGAGATCTGATCGTAGCGTAAACTGATAAAAACCAAAGCTGGCGTGAATATGGGCGAACTGAACATAGATCTGAACATATGAACGGTTGATAAATGAGGGCCAGGATGATATAATCAATGACAAGGAGCTTATTGATGATGTCGTGTTCAACGTGTTGCAGGGGAAGGAGGCACAGAGGAAATAGGAAACATGATTCACGGCTACATCAAAGAGATTGAAGACCTACGGTAAACATCTCTGATAAATGTTCAATGTGCAGCTAATTGAGTTTAAAAGGTTAAGAATGTGTTTGTTGCTCAGGGCCAAACTGTTGGAGAGCGAGGCCGTAAACGAGAACCTCAGAAAGAACCTGTCTCGCGTCTCCAGTCGTCAGTCGTTTTTCGGGGGCCCCGGGCCCTTCACCTCCTCTATGCTGGCCCCCGAGAAGGAAACCTCTGACATCATCGAACTGGCTAAAAAAGACCTGGAGAAACTAAAGAAGAGGGAGAAGAAGAAGAAGAAAAGGTGACACGACCTGACAGAGGATGTTAAAACATGTATTAATAAGAATCTGATGAAGGTATTTTATTTGAGGACGTGTGTTGTTGAGTCGTGCTAAGGGACACATTTAGGTCTTCCTGTTCCTCTGACCATTCTGTCCTTCACTCTTCCCTCGTTCATTTCTTTCTTCCTTCTCTCGTTTGACCCTCAACCTCTCCGTGAAGACTCCAGCTGCTTCTGGAGGAGAGAGAGAGGGAGGAAGGGGAGGAGATGAGGGAGGAGGTTGAGGAAACCAGGTTTGTCCCAGCTCGTCACTATCCCATCATCCCTTGCTTCCCATTTTACTCTTCTTTTTATCTTTCTGTTTAATTCATCAGGTATTTATCTTCCTGGAGTGCAGCAGCAGATCTTACTCACTTTCATTAGATTTAGTTTTTCACTTTATAAACTTGTCTTTTCAGCTCTATGTGATGTTTTCTTCATCTATGTATTTTATAATTCTGTCATACTTTCTGTAATATTTCAAGCTTTGTATTATGCTTTTGTAACAACCCCAAATAACGTAAGACGTTTATTAGCAATAATTTAATAGACACTAAATGTTGCTATAAAAACAGTTTAGATGCCATTTTCCTTTTTCTGTTCATTCTGTCATCACTTCTTTTGTCAACGATCATATCTAAATATTGCTCTGCTTCACAAGTCTGTTTTCTGTTTGTTATTATTTCAACCTTTGCTGCTTAAGCTTTTATTATGTTTATCACTATTACAATGTTTATTCTATACGACCAGCCCACCGTGTACCAACACAATCATTTCCTATTTTCTAATGTAGGTGGATCTAAACTTTCATCTTTCAACAAATAGATTTATTGTTAAAGATCAAGTGTTTTTTTTACAAGATAAAAATATTCCAGGTGAACTGTACAGGTGTGGAAGTAATGAATTACAAACTCTCACGTTACTGTAATTAATTAGATTGTATTTATTTCTTTTTAAAGTGTGTAATTTTACTAATGTTTAAGTATACTGTAGTCTACACCCTGTATTCTCTACGCCCACAATTTAATTAATATTCAAATCTTTATCTGCGTCTTTGCAGCCAATGAGTCGTGTATGTAATCATATTTAACCTGTGACAGCAGGAAATGACTGAGTTGGTGTTTATTCTTTATATATATATTTATATTTACATTTATTTGCAAAGTAAGTTGCCTTCATGTAATAGTTTTATGTTTTTGTTTGCCTGATAAATGTGGTTGAAGCTACATATTTGTACCATGTGACTGTAAACTACTGTCCTCAATATCTCCAACATCTGGATCTTTCAGTGCCAACAAAGAAGTTCCTGACAACGAGGTGGAAAAGGGAACGGAAAAAGAAGTGAACGAACGCATCAGCGAGGACCTGGAAATGGTACAAGTTATAAATCAATCATATTTTTTTGTGATGCCTTTTGAAAAGATGCTGAGCCTTTCTAATGTTCTGCTGCAGGAGGGAAGTGAGCACGAGGAAGGAGATGAAGAGGAGGAAGAAGATGAAGAAGAGATGGATGTAGAGGAGAGTTCTGATGAATCTGACTCAGAGTCAGATGAAAAAGGTCCCAAACTTTGAATTATAACCTTTGTAACTTTTCATTATTTGTGTGTGTTGTCATGTATCCATGAGCAGATGTTTTTATTGTTTTTCTAAGGTTTAAAATGATTAAAAAGTCATTGTTAAGATCAGCTCAGTATAAAACCTGTGTTCATCAAATGTCATCACATCAATACCAGTCACTCTGCAAATTATGCTGATTAAGCATTTACACATGTTTTTGTTACTTTATTATTTTCTTAATCACCTCTGATTGGGTTGATTTTATACTGATTACAATGAAAAATGTATTTATTCATATTCTAAACCTCCTGAGGTGATAAAAGATCTTTTGATGAAAATCACATTAAAAAGTAAATTATAATCAAAGAATATTGAGGAAAAAATAACAAGTCAAAAACAGGACAAGGAGACATCAGTATTGTCTTTATTTTATTTTTGAAAGAGACTGTGTACGTTGATGAATACATTTAAAAATTATATATATATGTATATTGTAAATGCACCAGATTTATCAAAAAGGCTCATTTGCATCTGTTGTCCTTTGGCAGGTTATAAAACAAACATAATGTACATAAATACAAAACAGTCATTCAACAATACAAAGTGCATGAATTAAAGAGTTAAAGCTATTTAACGTTATTTTGGCTTCAAATCTCAGGTGGATCTTCTAGACTATTGGTCCTCCTAACTGTGCGTTCTCTGATTGTAGGTGTGATGGAGGTCCAGGTGTTTGGACCCCTAACTGACTATAGCATCACTTTATATAATCTTTATGTAATAGACTTTTAGAATAACTTTAGATGAGACTTCTGTACATACTGACCTGCATCAGGGTCATGAAACATCCCATTTTAATCTCAAACAATCCTCCAGCGTCCTTTAGTTCCTGGTCCTTTAGTTCCTGGTCCTTTAGTTCCTGGTCCTTTAGTTCCTGGTCCTTTAGTTCCTGGTCATTTAGTTCCTGGTCCTTTAGTTCCTGGTCCTTTAGTTCCTGGTCCTTTAGTTCCTGGTCCTTTAGTTCTGCATCAGATTATTATTTCTGCTTCTTTACATTCTGTTCATTTCTTTACAGTATATTTTATTTGTGTGTTTGTCAGAGAACTTCCAGGAGGATCTGGCCAACATCACCTGTGAGATCGCCATCAAGCAGAAGCTGATTGATGAGTTGGAGAACAGCCAGCGGCGTCTGCACACGTTGAAACAACAGTACGAACAGAAGCTGATGATGCTGCAGTGCAAGATCAAAGACACTCAGCTGGAGAGAGACCGTGTCCTCCTAAACATGAGTGAGAACGTCGCCCTTAGACTTTTATACTTTAATATCCTCCAGTCTCAGGAAAAAACATATCTTTATGATGGTTTTGACCTATTTTAATTAGTTATTTACTGCATTCAGACTCTTATTTTTTTAAATAAAGATTAAAGTTCAGACAAATAACTTCTAAGAAATTGATTTAAACTTATTTGCTTTACAAACAAATTGATAACCTTTAATTTTTAAGCAATATTCTTTTACATTTGTGCCAATTGTTTTTATTTGTTCTTTTGTTTTATCTGCGTGCTTAATTAGGGTGTTACA